>NW_010363284.1:73758-143246 GCF_000414095.1 Morus notabilis
TGTCCATTAGAGAATCAATGGTACTCAAGGATAAAGAAGTAATTAGAGAGGTTAACGGATTTTTCCTTGCTCTAATTATGAATTATTTATGGAGGATTGATCTATATGCAATGACTATATCAAATGGACACTTCACAGTTTAGAAGTAATTTATATCTATAATTTCGAGAGTGCAATTCCAAGTTTATAGTGGAGTAACTATTGGAATTAATAGAATTAATTAATTAATTAAAGTGTTTAATAAATTATTAATTTTATTGGAGCTCGGGATTATAGGTCCATTAGTCCCCGCGTCGTCCTAGTAATTCTACCAGACACAGAGGGTAAAATGGGAAATTTTAGAATTAAGGAATTCTATAAATTAAATACTCGAAAATAATTAATTGAGAATTGATTATTATTTAAATAATGTGATTATTTAAATTTGAATTTGAACACATCTAGATTTATCCATTTAAACTTATTTGATAAGTTGTTCAATTTAGAATTCAAATTAATTTAAGTTTGACTTAAATTGGAATTTGAATTTGAGTCAAAATTGGACTATAGGATAAATGATGATTTTTCTCTTCCTTCCCTATCTGATATTGGCGCCTACACAGGGATAAAATCCCCTTAGGGTTAGCCGGCCATAAGAAGAAAAGTGAGAGGAGAATTTTGGTTCGAAATTCAAATTGGAGATAGAGATTTGATTCCTTTTAGAAGTTTGACTTCTACTCTATAAATAAGAGAATAGTAGAAAATTGTAGACACAATTTTTAAGACAATTTTCAAAACGAATTTTGCCCTAATTTTAGAGGTGGCCGAAATTCTCTAAGAGTGAGAAGGAAAAATTTTTCTCTGAAATTTCACATCGTGCATGCGTTGGTTTTTGTGGAAATTTGAGTGTTTATTGTAACCCGTTTTGTCTCATGTATGCCCACACATAGGTCTTCATGGATTCTAAGAATTGATGTGGAAGATATTAGTTTTCTAAACACAAAACTTTGGAGCAAGGATTGTTCGAGGTCAAAAAACTCAATTATCATCTGAGTCGGCCTCCAGGTATTTTTCCTAATTGAGTTCTTAATAAATGAGATTAATTTATTCGTGCATAAATTAATATAATCTATAGAGTATCTCAAAGGTTTTATGAAAATTTTTGTTATACACGATCCGCCTCTACCGCCACGCTTCCGTATCCGAATTCGATTCGGAGACCCACAAACTTAGACTGGGTTACGAAACAATTCATGTCTGCAAGTATGATTGTGCTTTGTTTTGGAAGGAGAACGCTAATCTACAAACGTGTCCAGTATGTAAAACATCCCGTTGGAAGAAAAAAGGGACAAAGGGTACTAAACAAGTGCCATGGAAAGTACTATGTTATTTCCCGTTAACAGATCGGTTGAAGCGTCTGTACGGTTCTCGTCACACAGCTAAAGATATGACGTGACACCAGCGTGGGCATTCAAATGATGAGGATTTAATGTGTCATCCAATCAATGGTAATGAATGGAAGGAGGTAGATGAAAAGTATCTTGAGTTTTCACGTGAGCCGAGAAATGTTAGCATGCCCAACTTGCAATGATGCAACCCCTTCAAAGAGGATAACAAGTAAGACTTGTTTTGTTGGCCATCGGCAATGGCATCCTATTAATCATGGGATGAGAAAGAATAAAAAGTTTGATGGTAAGGTTGAGAAACGACCTCCACCGGCTCGAAAATCTGTTCACCAAATCTTAGCTCAGTTACAAAATGTGTTAGTCAGATTGCCTAGTAAACATGAAAAGTATGGTGGTAACAAGCGGAAAAGACATGTAAGCGAGCTTAATTGGACAAAGAAGAGTATCTTTTGGGAGTTGCCTTATTGGAAGTCATTATCGTTATGTCACAACTTAGATGTCATGCATATTAAGAAGAATGTATGTGACAACTTATTGCACAATATTCTAGACATTAACGGAAAAAGTAAGGGTACGGACAAGGCGAGAATCGATCTGCAACATATGGGGGTGCGGGAGTTGCATTTGTACAAAGACGGTGATCGTTGGATGAAACCACATGAGTCTTATACACTATCTCCAAACGACGGTAAAAAGTTATGTGATTTTTTAAAATCAGTAAGGTTTCTTGATGGATTTGCTTCAAATTTAAAGAAAAACGTGATCGAAAGTTTAACAAGATATTGTGCTTATTTTATGCAAGTTAGAAACAATTTTTCCTCCTGCTTTTTTGAGATAATGGTACATTTAGTTATACACTTGCTTGAAGAAGCCATTCGAGGAGGACCAGTTCACTTAAGATGGATGTATCCGTTTGAACATTTTTTTAGATCGTTAAAGAAACATGTCAAGAATCGTGCACGTCATGAGGGTTCGATTGCTGAGGCATACATTGTGAACGAAGCTCTGACTTTTTGTTCAATGTATTTAACTGGAGTTGAAACAAGGTTTAACAGACTAGCCAGAAATTAGATAGACGATGAAGATTGTACTGTTAAAAAAATTTCTGTATTCGAAACTCGCTGTCGGCCAATTGGGAAGATAACCCCCATCACTTTGGATACTCATTTGCGATAAAAAGCCGACTGGTACGTACTACAGAACTGTCCAGAAATTCAACAATTCATTGAGTAAGTACTACTTTCATTTTTATTACTTAATTGTTCCTTGATTGTGTCATATACAATCGTGTCCCTTACTATCATTCTCTGTTAAACAGTGACCATATGAGGGAGATTGATGACGGCGGTCGAACCATACCATTGGATGAAATTCAATCGAAAGAGTTTCCAAAATGGTTTAAAAATAAGGTACATTTATAATTAATTTGCATTGACATTGTTAAGTCATTAAAAAGTTTCTATTTAAATAGAATTCATGTCTCTTTACAGATTTTCAATATTCGACAGCAGAATGGCCCAGAAGCGAATGATCAAATACTTTCGCTTTCAAGTGGTTCAAGCTTTTCATGTCAAAGTTATTATGGTTGTGTGGTGAATGGTGTCAAGTTTCTGATATGCAATCGGGATATGAATCAAAGTACTCAAAATAGTGGTGTTTGTGTTCGCGGACCTGATAACCTAACGTATTATGGAGTTTTAGAGGATATTTATGAACTGTCCTACTTGAACGACAATTCTGTTGTGCTTTTTAAATGTTGGTGGTTTGACACTCGTCTGGAAAAGAAAAGGATTCAACACTACAAAAATAGAATAAGTGTTTTTGTTAAAGACACGTGGTACGAAAATGAACCTTTCATACTTGCATCTCAAGCAGAGCAAGTTTTTTATGTAGACAATTTATTTAACGGTCGAAACTGGAAGGTTGTAGAACACTTTAGACATCGACATATTTGAGACATTCCAGAAACTGATATTGATGACGTGATGATAGTCCAGGATACGGAGTCTACAAATATTGAGTTAGTAGTGGAACTACCAGAGATTGACTCATTTGTATTGAATCGACATGATGTATCGTCTAATGTTGTCATCTCTGATGTTGATGCAATTATGAAAGATAAGTCTCCCGTAGTTGAGGAGGTTATTAATGACGAGGATGATGAAACTTTAGAGGAGTACGTTGAGGAGGAAGTCATCGTATTTGAAGATGATGATGACATAAATAATGATGGCGACAATCAACAATGTAGCAGCGACGATGAGTAGAATTTATGTATAGTAATTATTGTTTTCTCATGATTTCATTTTAATATTATGATCTTCTGTGAATTTATAAATATTGTTATTAATATGAATTTGTTCACAGGCATTCATGGCTGGTCCGGTAGCGACTTGCGTTGGCTCTTTAGGGGGAGCACAGCCTCCTCCCGGTCCTCACAGACTCCCCGCATTCTGTGAGTCTGGTATGTTATTCTGACTTTTTTCCTGTTCTATCATATAATAAATAAATGTAGTAGTACATGTTGATTTGAAATACTTACATATGCTTACAGCACCTGAACCTCGACAACGTAGAGGTCGAGGTGGGGCGAAAGGTCATGAAATCACCCAAAAGGTCCTTTAAGAAGGTAAAATCATAGTACAATGTGATGAGGCGGGAGGTACTTGGAAGACGCTTGGTAAATATCGTTCCTGGTTTGATAGTGCAGTTGGTATTCATACCAGGGACATATGCGAGCCCTTCCACGATGCTTGGAAAGACATTAACGACGTAGACAAGAGGACAATTCAGGACCAAATGCTGGTATTTGTTTTGCTTAAGAATTTGTATAGTTCATACTAAAGTTAAACATAACAATGCATTTTAACGATGCGAAACTGTTTTGCAAGGACTGGTTTAACATCGACTGCAACTATAAGAATGATATTATGAGGTCCGTAGTTGATAGGGAGGCAGCAAAGTGCTACAAGGACTGGAAAAGTTCCCTGCTCTGCCACTTCAAACGCTATGGTAGAGACAGCCTCCCAAGTAACATGAGGAATCCACTTCATTGGGATCATTGTTGCGATAGGTTGTCCGCCGATAAATTTCAAATAATTATAGATTTGTTACAACTTGTTGATTTTTTATACATAATTTGCTTTATTTTACTATTACTTATGATAGTTAATCATAAACAGAAAATATCATAGACAAATAAAACTAATTGTAGCAACCAAAAGTATCCAAACTTACATGGTCGGATATCGTACTCTCAGCATCGCAATACGAAGGTTAGTAGTTATTTTTTCCACTTTATTAAAACGAAGTCATTATTCTAAAGTTATTTTTTTGACTTCATTATCGTATTTATATGTTTGTGATGATTGTTCTGGGTGGCACATCATGCAGCTATGGTGTGTTAAAATCTTTTAAAGTTGTTTTTTTTACAGGTTTTGATTTTTAGATCATATGAAAAATAAGCCGTTATGCTGCCAAAATTTAGTTAGAATTTAAGAATTTTAACAAATGTAATTTATTTGATAGGTCAGTACGGAGACCCAAGAGCCGATGTCTGCCATAGACAATTGGGCGGACATGCATCGTCACGGGACCTCTTGGGTTAATCCCCAAGCGGAACAGACTTTTGTAAGTATTTTTATTTTTCATATTAAATTTTTTTATACTGAAATAGTGGTTTTATAACACGTATAAACAATTATAATATCTTATTATGTAGAACACCCTGGAGGAGGAGAGACAAACGCAGATAACACAGTCTACTTCAAGCTCAACTAGACCCGCCTTTGATGAGCATGAGGTTTTGGAGCAAGTTCTTGGCATGTGTAGAGGACATAAGATAGGAGTGGGTCCGACGCTCTCCCAAAAGCATTACTTCGGGGCTTTTCCTTCATCTGCTGGTTCATACTCAGACGCAACATCATCGGCTCAACCTGACCCACGTATGAGTTGTTATTTAGAGAAATCGTACCGAGAACAAGTTAAGATTTATAAGAATCATGTGAAGGTGTTAGAGTTGGTGGCTAAATTGCAACCTAACATCCAATTACCTACGATTGATCATCCAGAACCAGTTGACCTAGATGCTCTTCTGTCTCCTTCAGATGATGGCGGTCCTGATGATGATTTAGATGCTGGCGATGCTGCAAACTTAGACGATTAGTTCCGTTATATGTACTTTTTATATTTCACTTTATTTAGACTTTTATATTTTTTTGAACATTATATATGCACTCATATAATATTCATAATATATTTTATAAATTTATTTAGATTTACTGTTTTTAATATTAATTTATATTTCACTTTTAATGTATCTTAATAAATTATATTCAATATGTAACATAATAATGTTTAATTAAAAAATATTAAAAATTAATTAATTGTCATTTTTTAAAAATTATAAAAAAAAATTAATTTCAGTTTTTTTGCGACGACTTTTTTAGACTTGTCGTTGCAAAAAAAAATAAATAACATTATTTACGACGACAATTTGACATGTCGTCACAAAAATGATGGATCATATCACGAGAAATTTGTGACACGTATTAGCGACGATTGTCGTCGCAAATACATTTGCAACGACACTATATCGTCGCAAATAATTTATTTGCAACGACAATTTGCGACGACGTGTCGTTGTAAAAAACTTTATTTGCGACGACATGCAGGTTTTTGCGACGACTTTTTGTCGTCGTAAAAACCCCTTTTTCTTGATTGTTTGATTATCACTATGTATGAAAATTGGGAAGTACATATTACACAATATGAAGTTTTTTTAGAGTTAAATTAATATATGCCTCACTCATCTATTTTGCTATTATAAAACGAGCATTGGGGTTAGATAACTCATAGATTGAAAATAGGCTGTAGATCTTTGTGTATTCGATGAGAGGACATTCTCCAGACATTTTTTTTCTTTTTTATATTACCATTAGCCTCTAGTTATTTATGACTTGAGAGTTGAGACTAGAGCAACTGAATCTATTTTGAAAATTGATATTGAACATGTGAAATTCGTTGGTTTAGTAGTTTATATGTCAATATCTATCACAAACACATACATAAGAAGAGATTTAACAACATCAGACTAGCTGTTGAGATACTTGTCCTTGCGCCTTGTGTACATTTCTAGTCGACGGCTGATTAGTCAAAGTTGCTTGATTTTTGTGATTAGGTAGCTTACGATCGGTACTGTTCACTTATGAAGGTTTGATACTATTAGAAACTAAACGCTATACAAATAGAATTTTTTTAGATTTTCAAAAAAAAAAAAAAAAAAAGAAAGGTGATTTTTGAGTAGGCTCACATATTGAAGATTGTATCATTGTGCCTTTTACTTGCACAAAAAGTTCTTTTATGAGCGTTATAAAGTACTTTTATGTTCTCAAGATATGGATAAGGTACCACAAACTGGCTAAGTTTAATTTATTCAACAATAATTACTTTTATGAGCGTTTTATTATATGTTCCGAGTAGGATGATTTCACGAACCAATTACTGGTGGTGGTCGTTGTCATCATTCTCAAGATGTGGACAAAGCAGCTCACGAACTAGCTAACTTTAATTTATTTAGTGCATTGGATGCATCGGATTTGTCCCTCTTGAATTGGACCTCCATTGTTGGAGGGTTTGAATGGATAAGAGATGCCGTACAGAAAAGTGCCCTAGCCATAACTCTCCAAAAATTTAGTGAGATATTGGAAAATGATCTTGAAAAGTAATAAAAGAAAATTTCTTACTATTATAATGTCACAAAAGAAAGATTATAGTTAAAAAGAACGGAAATAGTAAAAAATAAACCAATATAAAAAGTTTAAGGAAGTATATAGGCAAACTTTTAGTTATAGAAATTAATAGGTCATAACTTGTCAAGTTATGGTTCATGACCAGATAAGTTATGGACAAACTTGTTAAGTTATGGTTCATAGCCAGACAAGTTATGGATAAAAATCGTGATTTATGGACAATAACTTGTTAAGTTATGGTTCATAACCAGACAAGTTATGAACAAAAATAATAATTTGGTATATTTATTAACTTATGTAAACTATTGACCTATTAATTTTAATTCATCTCAAGTCTTGGTCTATTTCTTTCTTTCTCCCTAAAAAGAATTGAAAATATGCCTATCAATCCAATTAAAGGGAAGTTTTCTTAATTGTAATGAAATGTTATGGGGAAAAATAAAAGTTTTTTATGGAAAGAAAAATGAAATGAGATCATTCAATATCTTTGTAGTGTTTAATTAAGAAGTAAATTAAACGACCTAGTCTAATCTCCTTTCAAATTACGTTTATTCACTTTCTGAAAAAATAATCATAAAAATATTACTAAAATGGCCTAGTGCATGAAATTACTGACAAAAAAATTAGCGATAGTACAAAATATTGTGATTTGTTTCCCTACAAAAGGAACTGAAATTCCAAAAGTAAACTGAGATTCGATTTCTATCTACTTATTTATCTTTATTATCTAGACTGGCCGAATTAGTATTTATACTTGATGTTGGTTATTTTTAATTGTATAGTTGATTTTTGATTTATTTAAACTTTAAGTTTGATTTTTTAAAGAGTTTCAAAAGTAAAAAGTTGGGGCGAAATTGATCATTAGAAAAAATATATGTCTAAGCATTGCAATTGTAATTTTTTAGCAGGGTAGACTGAAAGTAAACTTATAAAGGAAATTTTTGTTGTGGCAAAAGTATTAACAATCTTTAGCCTCTGTTTGGTTCATAGTTTGAACCACAATTCAAGTTTATCATTTTGTTGTGGAAAAAATATTGTGATATATTTCTTTCATACTTTTTATATTATTAGTCAAAAACGCACACAAACTCATTTAAAACAATAGTTATACAAATTACTTAAAAAAAGAGGAAGAAAAAAAGCTAAAAGAAATAAAGACAAAAATGCAAAAAAAGGTATGAAGCAAAAGACCAAAAAAAAAAAAAAACTTTTGCCAAATGTTTCGCAACCCAAGTTAAAATTTATGAGGATCACAAGCAAAACATGTTTATATAAGGACACATTTGAGAATAATTAATTTAACATGATAATTAGAAAAAAATATTGTAAATAACCGTAAAAAAGTATATAAAGGAGATATATTTGAAAATATATAAAAAATATAAGAAAAAAAAGAAAGAAAAGTAAAAATTAAAAAAAAGTAAAAAGAGTAAAAAAAAAAAAAACTGAAGGCACAAAACGTGGGGGGCCTTTGAAACTATTCTCCCTATTAGGGAGAGTATGGATTACTTTCTTAAAATAAAAAAATAATTATAGGTCCCAATTAAAATAGAGAGTTGGCTCTGCCATTGTGCTCTTTTTATTTTTATTTTTTATTCTTACAGGTAACACTTAAAATGTGACAATTTATAGACAATCTTATCATTCTCTCCCGCAACCCACCAAGGTATTTATAAAAAAACAAAAAACTCGTGTTTTATTTATTTATTCATTTATTTTTACCTCTTTTTTTTTCCATTTGAGAAGAAAGTGGAAACTATTATTCATACCTTTCTTTCCCCGCCATTTTGCTTTGGTCATTCATTTAGGCGCGTTCCCCACTTGGCTGGTTTCTTTACCGTGACGTCAACGTTCTTTGTTTTTCCTCCAAAACTTAACCAATTAAAAAGCACCCCTTGAGACACGTGTCGCAACCAGATTATTCATGGCCATGTTGGCCCTCCCGGTCGCAACAGAAATCCTTCCCTCCAATGGGTCACACCGTACGCTCCAAGTCTCCAACAAACGAGGCGTTCCCCTCGTGGGTCCCACGGCCGTGTCGTACGTGTCGCCATGTCATAGTCACGTGGCTTGCGCGTGTCAAGTCGCCGCGTGATGCCAGCTGTCACTTCTCCGAAGTCAGCTTCCCCAAACCTTATCCAGCTCTATATTAGGCTCCGATAATCACCGCCACGTAACATTATAATTCCCTCACCCACCCTCCTCTATTGGTTGTTCTCGACGTTTCCCACGGAAACTCTCAATTCTAATTGGTTGCTTTAAGCAGTTTGTCACTGCCAGGTGAGAGTACGTGATTCTCTACGATTTTGTACCACGTTTACATGCAAGCGAAATTAATAATAATATTTTATTAGATTTACCTAATATATATATATTTTTAAATAAGTCCCTGAATATTCATAGTCCAGAATTTCCCAGAATCATTATATACAATACATGATTGACATTTCGTAGATAAACAAACCCTAGATTTTCGTCGACTCGTTTATAGCGTAAATAAGAATCAAGAAATTGCGCTATAATTTTGGCTTCAGAAGTAACTTGCGAAGACAATGGACGCAAAGGTCGTTCATTTTTTTTTCTTTCATTTCACAATATCAGGGTTCTTCAAAAATTGTTCTTTTTCTCTTTTTAGGGTTTATTCATTCGTTTAAAGGATCTAGGCATGGTTTGTTTAAGTTTCTTGTTTATGTAGTTTCATTTCATAATCGCATTTTGATTTTGATCTTCGATTGCAATTATTTTGATTATCGTGTTGTTATTGTACAATGTATGAGTTTTTTTGTTTTTGTTTTTTTTGGGTGTAATCTATGAATTCTTGATATAATGTGATCTCAATGTAATACATTGGTGATGGTTTTGTTCTGTTTTTGTTAAGAGCTGTGGAATTGTAGAAAGATTCGACAATGTGAACTGTAAAAATTTCAGAAGATGAATAATTTCTTGTTCTTTTCTTTTGTTTCAGAAAGAAAATTCATAGTGGTGCTGTTTTTTCTTCTTTTTCCTTTTCTTTATTTTTGCAGTTTCATCTTCCTTTTTACTGAAAACTAATTTTGAAATATGCAGATTTTATAAACTTCCCGTTTTCCATTAAAAGGAGGTGTATTTCAAGAGCATTCGTTCCAGAGAGGGAAAAAACAAGATGTCGAAATCGTACTCAAATCTTCTAGATTTGGCTTCTGGGAATTTCCCTGCACTTGATCAGGGTAATAGGAATAGACTTTCGAGGGCAATGTCGCTACCAGCGAGTATAACAGAGCTTGATGATGATCAGCTGCAGAGTGTTTCTTCAGAAAGCTCGTTATCGGTTCACTCGGATCGGATTATTCTTGTAGCGAATCAGCTTCCTCTGAAAGCAAAGAGAAGAGAGGATGACAAAGGTTGGGATTTCAGTTTGAATGATGATGCTTTAGTTTTGCAGCTTAAGGATGGATTCCCCAATGATGTGGAGGTTCTTTATGTTGGGTCATTAAATGTTGATGTTGATCTGGAGGAGCAAGATGATGTGTCACAGAGGCTATTGGATGATTTCAATTGCGTTCCTACTTTTCTGCCACCTGATCTTGTGGAGAAATTCTATGATGGATTTTGCAAGAGGCAGTTGTGGCCACTACTCCATTACATGCTGCCGTTTTCAGCCGATCAAGGAGGCAGGTTCGACCGGCCTCTGTGGGAAGCTTATGTTTCAGCAAATAAGTTCTTTTACCAAAGAATAGTTGAGGTTTTAAACCCAGAAGAAGATTATATCTGGATTCATGATTACCATTTGATGGTTCTACCGACCTTTTTGAGGAGACGATTTCTCCAAGTGAGGATGGGGTTTTTCCTTCACAGCCCATTTCCCTCTTCCGAGATCTATAGAACTCTTCCTGTTAGTGAAGAGATACTTAAGGCTTTGCTCAACACAGATATTATAGGTTTCCACACTTTCGATTATGCTCGTCATTTTCTTTCTTGTTGCAGCAGGATGTTGGGTTTGGATTATCAGTCAAAGAGGGGATATTTAGGATTGGATTATTATGGAAGAAATATTGGCATCAAGATTATGCCGGTTGGGGTACATATGGGTCGGATACAGTCAGTGATGAAAGTGGTGCATGAGGAGCATAGGCTGAGGGAGCTTAAACAACAATTTGAAGGGAAAATAGTGTTATTAGGTATAGATGATATTGACACTTTCAAAGGTATAAATTTGAAACTTCTTGCTGTGGAACAGATGCTGAAGCAACGTCCACATTTGCGGGGAGATGTTGTGCTGGTCCAGATTCTAAACCCTGCCAGAGGTAAAGGAATAAAGAACTTAGAGGAAACGCGACAAGAAATACAAGAGAACTACCAGAGGATCAATGAAGAATTTGGGCAACCGGGCTATAAGCCAATACTTATAATCGACAGAGAAGTTTCCATCAATGAAAGAGTTGCATATTACAGCATTGCAGATTGTGTCGTAGTGACAGCTGTGAGGGATGGAATGAACCTTACTCCTTATGAATACATTGTTTGCAGACAGGGAATATCTTATTCTGCAGATTTCAGTGGTCCAAAGAAGAGCATGTTAGTGGTATCAGAATTTATTGGGTGCTCTCCATCCCTTAGTGGGGCAATCCGCGTCAACCCGTGGAATGTTGAGGCTACTGCTGAAGGAATGGTTATGGCTATTTCGATGAGGGATTCAGAGCAAGAGTTAAGGCATGAGAAGCATTACCGGTATATTAGCACGCATGATGTGGCTTATTGGTCTCGCAGTTTCTGGCAAGACATGGAAAGAACTTGTGCAGACCATTCCAAGAAAAGATGTTGGGGGATTGGTTTTAGCTTTGGATTTCGAGTTGTGGCAGTTGATCCTAATTTCAGAAAGCTATCGATGTATGATGTTGTATCAGCTTACAGTAAAACAAAAAGGCGAGCTATACTGTTGGACTATGATGGTACAGTAATGCCTCAAAACTGCATCAACAAGTCTCCAAGTGAGGCGGTTATCACAATGCTGAACACACTGTGTGCCGACCAAAAAAATACAGTTTTCATTGTTAGTGGTAGAGGGAAGGGGAGCTTAAACAAGTGGTTCTCTCCCTGTCCGAAGCTCGGAATTGCAGCAGAACATGGATACTTCTTAAGGTGTGCTTCTCTCTCTCTCTCTTGGATGTCTATTTGTATTATCTCAGTTACTGGATATTAAACTTGGTTTTTTCGAAGTCGTCGCTTTCTATTGCTTGTTTGGAATCAGAGGAGAGATCAAAATGTTGACATTTCAATTGGTATTTTAGTCAACTGGACCTGCATTGTCACTAATTAAACTTATCTGCCTGCCTAAACGAGCAGAATTATTTTATTTTATTTTATTTGTACTCGCCAAATTTTCTAACATCTTTCTTAATTTCCATCTATATTTTCTAACGTAAACTCTGCAACTTTTAGATGGCCCCAAAATGAGGAGTGGGACGTCTGTGGTCTCAGCTCTGAATTTGGTTGGATGAAGATTGCTGAACCCGTAATGAAACAATACACAGAGGCCACTGATGGCTCTTACATTGAAGCTAAAGAAAGTTCTCTGGTTTGGCAATATGGGGATGCAGACCGTGGGTTCGGATCCTGCCAAGCAAAGGAGATGCTAGATCATCTCGAGAGTGTATTAGCAAATGATCCAGTTGCTGTAAAGAGGGGTCAATTCATTGTAGAAGTTAAACCTCAGGTATATGCAACTTTAGTCTCAACTTCTGAATTTTCTATTGTAAGTAGTTGTCAGGTATCATGTTTCTTTTTAGGGCTATGTACTGAGCACAAATTGAATGAATTTGTATCATGTTTCGCACTAATAATAATAATAATAATTATTATTATTATTATTTTTTTGTTTTTCTTCGGGTATTCCTGATGACGTGCAATTTTCTTTTCTTTCATGTTATGCCTTTTATCTTTCAACAAAATTATCCTCTTCATTTCTTTGTTGCATACATGTTATACCTTTATGCAGCTACATTGAGCAGAATTAGGAGAATTGATTTGTTGCCATTTGTCCATTTCTATTTTCAGGAAGTTAGTAAGGGGCATGTTGCACAAAGGATCTTTTCATCAATGGCTGAAAATGGGAGAAAGGCGGACTTTGTGTTGTGTATCGGTGATGATAGATCTGATGAGGACATGTTTGAGATATTTGGTAATGCGACATTAAACAATATTCTTCCCCCTAATATTTCAGTTTTTCCTTGCACGGTTGGACAAAAGCCGAGCAAGGCAAGATACTACTTGGATGACACAAGTCAAGTGATAAACTTGCTTGAATACCTTGCTGCAGAGTCCACGCAGATGACATCTTAAAAAGAATTCTATGAGTTCCCAGTGAAATATCCAGAAAGTAGGTTTTTCTTTTTTCTTTTTTCCTTTTTATTTTTGGATTGGGAACATGACATCAAAAATAGGCTTGAGGCATACATGTATGTATAGTGTGCTGAGTACAAAGTTTTAGATTTTTTTCTATACTTGTCCTGTTTGAATTTCATTTGTTCATAACTAATAGTTGTAGTTTCCGGTCGAAAAAAAAGTGTAGGAATCAGGAATGGCCGTTGTTCGTCTTAGAATTGCAGTTATGTGCATAGTGTTCTCAACTGAGAGAGAAACATCACAGACTTGTATTCTGCAGTGAGAAATATAGAGGATGCTACTCTGATTGCAGTGAATTACAAATATACATTACAAAAGATTTCATTTCAATACTAGCAGATCTTATCCAGCAAAATAGTTGAAATTGACATAAAATCCGAAATTTTTATGAATATATCAGTAGCTACAGTGTTTATAAATTTAAGTCCCGTCATGTCTGAAACAAAAGCTTTTGTATCAACTTCAAAGTGGGAATCAAACTGAGGACCGTGTTACAACTTTGTGCAACTTCTTATTAATGAAATAGTCACAGTAAAATGATGGCACCTTGAACTCATGGAAGATGAGTTTGGATGTTCACAAACTGATTTAACAAGTTCTTACACAAACGAATGTAGAATTACAAACTTTGAAAACCAAAAATAATAAAATCAACAAACCAACAAAAAGAGAAAAAAAAAGAAAGAGGGAATATTTCCTTTTGTTTTACCTTTTCATCTTGCACCAGAAAGGATAGAATCTTGTGGTGCCACGGTAATATGATCATCTGCAACAACAGCAGTAGAGGCCTGAAGTGCATGAGAAAACTCATAGCTGATATTAGGGTCCACCTCCATAACTCCTTCCAAAACCTTAACAACTGTTGACATAAAAGGCCTTCTGTTATAATCGTTCTGCAAACACCAAGCTCCAATCCTTATCATCCTCTCCACTTCTTCCCTATTATTTTCCATGTCTTCATCCAAATCTTCCACAATGTCGATGAGCTGGTCATCTTCAGCCTTCTTCTGCAACAATTTGAGCAAATGAAAGCTAGAGTCTGATCTTGAGCTTTCCACATTTCTCCTTTTGCAAACAATTTCAAGAAGAACAATCCCGAAACTATACACATCAACTTTCACAGTGACTCTTAGCTCTTTCCACTCTGGAGCAAGATATCCTGGAGTTCCTCTCAATGTTGTCAACACTTGACTCTCGTCTCTATCAATCAGTGTCGACAAACCGAAGTCGGAGACTTTGGCATTGAAATTTTCATCCAAGAGAATGTTGTGTGGTTTTATATCTAGATGTATTATCTTCTGTCGGCATTCTTCATGAAGATAAGCTAGCCCTTTGGCTATGTCCCGTATAATCTTCTTTCTAGTTTTCCAATCTAGATAATGTGCTTTGTCCCTATTGAAAATCCAAATGTCTAAAGACCCATTAATCAGATGCTCATAAACTACAAGCCTGCACGACTTTTCTTCACAAAATCCAACCAACCTTACAAGATTAAAGTGGTGAAGGCTTCCAATTGTCTCAACTTCTGCCAAGAACTCCCTCATCCCTTGACTCATCTTATTTAGCCGCTTCACTGCAATTCTTGTGCCATCTGCTAGCACCCCTTTGTACACTGATCCAAAACCACCACAGCCAAGTGTTTCTTTAAAATTCTCCGTTGCGATTTCCAATTCTTCATACGAAAACCGCAAGGGCATTCCAGGAACTTGCTTGAGATATCCATCCCCATCTGCCTCCTTTCGCTTCTTCTTTAACATCACAATACAAAGGACAGTTATGAGAATGATGGAGAAACCTCCAGCAGATAGTATTGCTGCTAAAGCTTTTTGATGTCTCACAACCCACGATGACGGAGGAACCTCAGGCAAAGAAGTAGATGCCCCATCAGGATTTAGTACCTTGATGAATGCTTGTAATTTGCCTTGATCTGTTATGTTGTTGTTGTTGTTGCTATTAACCGAATATATCTCTGATGGCATATAACATTTTCCATCAGAAACATCATTCTCATACCTGAAGACAACTGCTATGCATGAACAACTTTGCAAACAAGCCATTTTGCAATCGTTTACTGTTCTAATAGATACAGTTGCAGAATCTGCATTGTTGGAGTTGGAGTAATTAATGTCCCTAACCTCTTTAAGAAGATAACCTTTCGGCGAAGCCTCGCATTCTTGGGTGACCATGTCCTTATTATCTTCAACACTCTCTGAACCATACCAGTGTGTCCTCAAACGCCCATCTGTTCCCAGTTTTAGAAACAGAATATAGTCAAGAGGTTTTGATGCTTCAGATTTTCCCAAGTTCACAACAAATCCCCTTTTTCCAGCCTCATCATATTGTAGTCCTGACCGGTTTCTCGAATTTCTGTCCAGCGCCAACTGATAATACATCAGAGTTTGACCATCACTAGTGTTGAAAAATGCAGAGAATCTAGCAGCTGATGGTAATGTGGCAAAGAAGGGACTATTTCTCCTGGACGGATTCGCGACAAGTTTTTGATCCTCGTATAGCCTCTGACCGATCAACAATGTGTCCAAAGGGTGGTCAAAGGACTGCCAAATTACGGCTCCTTCATTGCCAAAGAGCACCAAATTCCCTGCTTCAGTAAGGTTCATTCCCACCACGGGCTTACCGGATTTATTATCAGCTGACCATACTCGATTTCCATCCGAGTCTCTCAGTACTAAGCCTTCATCCTCAATCAGCTGCAGAGATGCATTCTCTCTCACACCATAGTCCCACTTTGTTGACCAGACCACATCATGCCCCTTTTGGCTTCCGCCTCCAATGGCGACGATCGAGAACGAGAACAAATCGCTGGTTTCTTCGGAATAAAATCCGCAGTAGAATCCAACGTTGCGACTGGAGCCTTGTATCAAGAGGAAAACTCTCATCTTCCATCCGTCCATGATCACTGAATTGTTGTTGTACCATGTTGAGGGAAGGCCTGAATCAAGATAGAACGTGTAACTGGTTCTGGGAAATGAAGAGTTTGTTGCTGTGATTGCAGCCAAACTACTTCTGATAGATAAAACACCATAAACAACACAAAGCATATGAAATAAGCAGGACATGGTTCTTCTTTTGTTGTTTCAGTAAATGTATTCTTCATCCATTTTTCTTAAAGTTCGTTGATCAGAGAGAGAAGTTGAGACTTATGAAAGATGTGCATTTGACAGCTAAGCCGTTCGAATTTATTATGCGATAATCACGGTCAAATACAATTGTCTTATCATCATTCCGGGGAAAGTTTTTGGAAGTTCCTGGCATCTTCTTTAGTCTGAAATCTCTATGAAGTTTGACATTAGTCATCAGCAATCTTTCTTGACTATTTGCTACAAGGGGAAAGCACTAGTGTTTTTTTGTTTTGTTTTTTTTGTTTTTTTTTGTTGGTGGTATGAGTTGCTGAACTTTGCTATAATAAGGTAAGCTCAAAATTAAGGATGATAATTTGTGTCACTTGTCGTGTTTGTGTCATGTTTTGATCGTTTTTTTTTTTAAATTTATAGTCAATCCGAACACGACCCGTAACACGAATTTTTTTTAAAAACCGCAACACGAACACGACACGACCACTTTACGAGTTGACACGACATGACCCGAAAATGATCCGTGACACGAAATTGACCCGTGAATTTGAAATTGACACGAAAATTGTATACTTTTATTTAGTTTTTTACATATTAGAAATAACTTAAAATTCATAACACACTAAATTACAATAACATCCATTGAAATTAAGCAAATAATAGTATAAGATTTTGAGTATAACTATCATGATATCCCAAGTTCATAATAAAATTTAAAATATGAAATGAAAAATATATGTATTTTTTAGTTTTTTACATGTTTCGTGTCGTGTTCGGGTTAGGCAGGTCCAACCCGAAATTGATCCGTATTTTTCGTGTCAATTTCAGGTCGACCCGATTCTGATCCGAACATCTTTTTTCTCAACCCTAACCCACAAAATTCGTGTCCGTTTCGAGTTGTGTCGTGACCCATATTACCGGCCCTATTCAAAACTGTCATTTTTAAAAAAAAAAAAAAATTAATGTTCTTATCCAATAATTGAATCTTGTTTTTCCATTTATAATTAATACTCAACCACTTTACTTCAAGTTAGCTGATCTGGCTCCCAAAGTTGTGAGAAAAGGAAAGGGTAATTAAAGACTTTGAACTTTTCTAAGTTAAGCTCTAATGGTCGTTGTCATGCAAACCCCCTTGGCATACGGCATAGGAGAACCAAGCCTTTTGAGGCCCTCCCTAAAATGACTACGAATTAAAGATGAAAAGCAAAAAAACTAAATGGGTTGTTTTGCAGTGCTAGTAGCTATAAATTGGTAAGTTTTTCATAATTACGAGTTAATGAATCTTTGAAGAAAGAAAAAAAAAGGTAAATAAATGGCTCCTTGTAGCTTGTAAAACGGTGATTTTTCAAAAAAAAAAAAAAAGGTTAAAGGAAATCATTTTGGAGAAAAAGTAAGCAATAACTGCAACATCACTTTGACGGGTCTATTTTTTAAATTTAAATTTTAAAATTTTTAATTTTAATCTTAATTTTATTTATTTATTTTTATTTAGAGGCTCTACTTTGGTTCTTGACGACATAATGAAGTGTTAAATTTTAGAAGCGTAAAAACTTGGCTGAATTACTATACCTTGCTGAAGTAATCTTTCTTGCCAAATGAATTAACGAAAGAAAGATAAAAATTGATTACTATTGACTAAAAGATGTGACAAAGTCGGTAGATAGTTCAAGCAACTAATTGATCATAAGTTGTGCAGGAGCTGTGAATAATGTCTCTCAATCAAGAATTTGTATGTTGTTTTTGTTTAGCTAGCTTGGGGCGAATGTACCAAATTATATTATTAATTTTTTTTTTCAATTTAAAAAAAACTAACTTAAAATTAACTTTTAAGTACCAAAATATGATATGTTCAGTGAGAGTTTTTTATTATAGTAAAAAAATTAAATATAATTATATTTTTAAGAGTTTTTTATTATTATAAAATTTAAAATTTAAATTTAAATTAATAAAATAAAAGTGACTGTAACCTGTCATATCACCGCATATGCAACTCACCACTTTAAATTTAACATTTATTTTACTAATATACCCCTTCTACTTTTATCTTTTTCTATTCACACAAATTTTCTCTCTCCTCTTTAATGCTGCTGACTTGCCTTTCTCTCTCTTCCCTCCTCGTTTTTTTTCTCGTCTTCCACCTTTGTAGTTCCGCCATCAATGAAAAACTTACAGCACTTCATCTTCTATGAAGAAAAAAAAAAAAATCCAGCAAATCTTGCTCTTTCAGGTTGCCCCACGATGATGAAAAATTCATCGTTCTTCTGCAAATTTTGATTTTTTTGTCGGTTTGTTTTGTTTTTGGATTTGGGTTTTTTTATTGTTCCATCATTAATGAAAAACCTGCAACACTTCATCTTCTATGAGGGGAAAAAATCCAACGAATCTTGCTCAAATTATGATTTTTTTTTTAATTTTTTTTTTGTCTTGTTTTTGGATTTGGGTTTTCTGAAACTAAAAATTTTGGGTTTGTTTTTTTTTTTTTTTGGTTCTTATTCCCACGAACACCATTGTTTTCTTTTTGACATATTGTTCGTTCGTTCATTCTTTGTTATTTATTTACTTATTTTTGCTTTGGAATAAGAACTTGTATTACAACTACATCAGGGGTTGCTTCTTGGTAGGGAAAAAATGTGGAATTCGTTGAACTACAAGCCCACTCATACAGTAATTGTCACACTCATTAATGGATCTAGGATTCCACTTGAAGAGAAGAAAATTAAAAGTATTCTCAGCGGACAAAATACTATTAACCAGACATTGGCACTACCACTCAGGGCAAATCTATCCGTCCATTTAGCACCTCCACAGCAATCAGAACAGAGAGGATAGACAATTTTTTATCTCATAAAAAATAAGAATTACCACTGATCACAAAACTGATCATTAAAAAAAAGAAGGCTATCATGTACTTCCTTTTACTGGTTCTTCTACGATTGTTTGTTTTTGTATGTTTGTTTGTTTGTTTTTTTTTTTTTTTTTTTTTTTTTTTTTTTTTTTGCTGCCGGAAAGCTTTTGTGGAAACAATCTCTCAAAAGACATTCCGTGATATTGGAGAGACTTAGGTAGAATTGAAAGGTCATTAGAAGATAAAATTAATTAATTTTAGATTTGAAAAGCCATATCAGGCTTGGGGGCTTATTAGCAAAATAAATGTAAAATTTAAAGTGATGAGTTGGCATATGAGGGGGCGTGACACATCAAATGTCAAGTAAGTCGGTACTCAAAAGTTAGTTTTTAAATTGATGTCTCAAACATTATTTAAATTTTATTTAGGTGTTTATTAAATTATGGGAAATTAAAGGCCGTTTAATTTGTTAATTTGAGTTGAGACGTGATTTTATGTAAGAATTTTTTACTGTAATAAAAAAATTAGATGTGACTGTTTCTGAGAGTTTTTTACTGTAACACAACTTGAATTCTAAACTCAAATCGGTAAAATAAACGTGACTTAAATTCCATTTTATTTAAATTTCTATTCTCTGTCATTATTACATAAAGGAATTGGAATAATAACCAATGTGGTTACAAGAATAAGCTAGTATGAAAGAAATAATTAAATAAAAAGGGGTAAATTTAGGATAAAATGTCGTCACTTCCTTTTCGTAAAGAAAAGGAACTTATTCATCAAGGAACTTAACTCCACTTGATTACGGGCTGGTTCCACTTGATTTAATTCCTAACAACTAAAGTAAACACCAAAATACAGATCATGTTTAGAATTGATTCTATTTTTATTTTTTACGTTTTTCGAGAAAAAAAAATAAAACGTTTTTAAAACAGCGTTTGGCGCAATAAAGATAAAAAAATAAAAATAAAAATAGATTTTTGGTTTAATGTAAAATGTGAGAAATGAAAAATGACTTTTAGTTGTTTTTTATTTTTTATTTTTGTTTTCTCCTCTCTCGAGCATAGAGAGACAAAGAGACATTAATGTGTTTTTTATACTGAAAACAATCTCTTGATAGAATTACCAAACGCATTTTTAAAAATAATTTCTATATGAGATTGAAAACGTTTTCATTTTTATTTTCATACAAAAAATAAAATCATTTTAAAACAAATTCCAAACACGTTTATAGAATCATGAACTTAATTACGTTTCCTAAACAAGTATTAAAATGCGGTAATCCTTCCCTTAGAAGTAATGCTAACAAAAAAAAGCAAAAAGAAAAAAAAACCTCATATATAGTGGTGAAATCCATGAGCATCACATACAATAAGTTCTCAGTTTTTTTTTTCTTAAGCTAATTAAGATAAGATAATTACTTTATGGCAACTCGGACCGAAATATGAAAACATTAAAATGAGTTCTCCAGTCAAAATAACGGAGGGTTATATTCTGAGTGGAGTTGATACCAAATATAATTTGCAATTTGAAAAGTTCTCAAAGAGTCCATTGTACTCAAATTGACATATTGATGTCAAGAGAAATTGATGCAAGTTGGCCTGAGAAACGGACTTGTTCTTTTGAGTGAAAAACTCACAAAAAGACAACTTGAGTTACAATTTTATTTGAGTTCATATTCTTTTAAGTTTAAATTTGAGTTTAAACTCGAGTTTAGGACTAAAACTCGAGTTCAAGTTTTCCCTTCAACTTGAGTTCAGAAACTCGAACTCAAATTAATGAACAATATTTTTTATATTCTTAAAAATGCTATAATTTTTTCGTTTTAATGCTGATAGAGATGATTTTTTTTCTATACGTTGACAATGAAAAGACGAATAAAACCGGACTCATATACCCTATTAAAATTTTTCATCAGCATTGAGTTTTTATTAAAATACTATCTAAATACAAATTTAAGTTTTGACTCACTCAAACACAAACTCAAAAAGATTCTTATCTTAAACTATAACTCAAATGTACACAACCAAACACAAACTCAAGTTACAAGTTCAACTTAAGTTATAACTCAAATTCAACTCAAAAATTATACTCAAGTTAAACTCTAAAAGAACAAGCCCGGCTAAGTAGACCCATATCCCTAAAATTTCTCGAATGCAATAGAAACAGGATATTTAGAAATTCAAGTATGTCTTTCTCACCTTGAAATTGTGATTTAACTTGGAAACCATGATCCATTAGGCCAATGGATCATCTCAAGATAACTATACTATTCATTTTGACTAAAAATATTGCAGCGAGATCAGTATAATATAATGGAGACAAATATGCTATCTAGCTTTAGTGCAACACTACTTTGACATGATTTACCTTGTTGATTCCAAGTGACTGCCGATGATTGTTTGCAATCTGAACCAGTTTCTTACTCAAAAGACTGAAAAGTCACAAACCATAGAAACTTGAAGTTAAATCATCATCATCAAAGCACATTCCCGATACAAACTTGAAATTAAAAAGAGAAAAGGAGAAAAAAAAAAGGCTGGGGGCGCGCGCGCACACATACACGCATTTCCTCCTGATCTGAATCGTTTGACCTCTTTGATCATGCCATTCATCTTGGAGCAGAAAGGGTAGAAGCCTGTGGCGGCACAGTAATATTGCCATTTGCAGCAGAGGAAAAGGTCATTGCATGAGAAAACTCATAGCTGATGGTTGTGTCTACCTCCATAACTCCTTCCAAAACCTTTACAACTGTTGACATCAAAGGCCTTTTGTCATGATCATTCTGCAAACATCAAGCTCCAATCCTTATTGTTCTCATCACATCTTCCTCGTTATTTTGCATGTCTTCATCCAAGTCTTCCACAATGTCGATGAGCCGGTCTTCTTTGTCCCTCTTCTGCAACATTTTAAGCAAATGAAAGCTGGACACTGATCTTGAGCTTTCCACGTTTCTCCTCTTGCAAACAATTTCAAGAACAATCCCGAAGCTATACACGTCGACTTTTACAGTCACTGTTGAGTGTTGCAACTCTGGAGCAAGATATCCTGGAGTCCCTCTCATTGTGGTGTTAGGCCTCTATGAGAGAGTTCCGCAAAGGAATTCACTTGTAAGGGATTGAGTAACCCATTGGCTGACCAAACTACGTCCTCATTACCAGAGTATTTTTCGACGGCAACGATTGAAAACGAGCCTTGGTCGGCACCATTATAGCTGTAAAATCCACAGTAATAGGCCAGACTCCGGTCTGTCACTGAGACGAGCGTTGTCATCTTCCAATTTCCGTTTGTGATCTCCGAGCTGTTGTAGTACCATCTAGCAATTGCGCCCGATTTGAGATAGAATGTATTACTGGTTCTGGCAGGTGAAGGATTCGCGGTGATTGCGATGAAAAGAATAGTGTAAACAAGAGAAACAGAAACAACAACATAGAATGTGGAGCCATATATATATGGTTTCTATGCTGGTAAATTTTGATTCAAAAGGATTGCAGAAATAGATAGAATAATGAGGATGTTGCTATAAATCTAATAGCCAGGACAAACACAGCAAATACGGAAAGAGAAAACTAGTGAGTTAAGACAGACTTTACTCATTGGACGGAGTTGGAACCTGGAATCATCACATTCTTGTTGCATGGAAAAGTACAAAACTAATCAAAGAAGCTTTGTTGTTGTTATTATTATTATTATTATTATTATTATTATTTTAAAAAGGGTGTCGATTGAAACACAGTCGGTCAACTCGCCACCGCTAAACCAGAAAACAAGCCAAGGAAAAAAGTGATCAATGACTTGGACATTTCATCCATTGGCCCCAAGCATACGCCAAAGAAAGTAGACTTTTTTTTTTTTTTTTTTTTTTTTCCCTCAGAAGTCATAAAAATTAAGATTAAAACGAGTACATTTGTCTCCAGAAATTGCATAATCACAATACTCTCGCTAGTTTGACTTAAGCAAATGACATAGTAGATTCATTTTTTTGGTAACACCCAAGTGCAACAAAAATCTTGGCTAATAGCTCACTCTTCGCTGGTGAAAGTATTATTTCTTAATATACAAATCAAACTAGAGCAAGGGGCCATATTGGTCTCTGGTAATTTAAGTTCACACTCTATTGTTAGTTAATACTTTTCTTCATCCTTCAATGTTTCTCAATCACACAAAAACGAAGAGAGCAAACAAAGAGAGAATTTAGGAAGAAGAGGGAAAAAAAAGGTAATTGGCTTCTTCTAGTTTGTAAAACTCTGAGGCCTCGTTCACTTCGCAGATTCGAGTTTTTAATTCGAGTTGAAATGTGACATTTTTTGAGAACTTTTCACTGTAGCAGAAAAAGTTAGATGTGACATTTTCTGAGTACTTTTTACTGTAAAAATTTAAAACTGAAAACTCGAATCGGTGAAATGAATAAGACCTGAGTTTTTCAAAAAGTGGCTTTTAAGAAAAACATCTTGGAGGAAAAGTAAGCAATAGTTACAAATATCACTTGAAAAACTTGGCTACTAGCTTTACTCCACCTTGGTAATGGTGAAGTATTGTTTCTTGCTACATGAATTAAAAAAAAAAAAAAAAGTTCAAGCAACAAATTGATCATAAGTCGCTATTCAGGCGCTGTAGATAAATGTCTCTCTCCATTCAAGAATTCGCATGTTGTTTATTGGGATGGGGTAAATGTGTCAATTTATATTATTATTTTTCTTTCAATTTAACAAGTTGTTCAGTATGACGAATTTGGAGGAAATTTCAAGTTATAGTTACTTCCTTTTCTTTAGGAAAATAAACTTAGGAACTTTTTTTTTTTTTTTTTTTTTTTGGGAATAATTTGAGTTATGACTTGAGTTATGTATGTGAGAGAAAAATACTATAGTAAAAAAGTTGAATTTAAATTTTTATGAGAGAAAATACTGTAGCAATATGACTTCAGTAATATACCCTTATGACATGTTTACCTACGCGTAATCGGAATGAGCATGAATCGGAGTGAGCATGATTCGGAGTGGGTAGGATTCGGAGTGAGGAATCAGAGTCAGAATAAGCTGTGTACTTAGTAATAGGATTCAGAATCGGAGTCATTCTAAATCTCATTCATACGTTTACTTACACCCAGAATCAGAATAAAAAAGTATAAAAGTATTAATATACCCTTTAAATCAATTTGATATTTTCAATTTAAAAAATATATTGTGTACTTATTATATTAAAATTAATCATAATTAAAATAAAAAAAATAGTGTTAAAAAATAAAATATATTATTAATTTATTAAAAAATAAAGTACATATTTATTATATTAAAGTTAACAATAATTATGCTAATATTATAATATTAGACAAATAAAATAATAAATATATGTCGCATTTATTATTTTTTGAATTTTATTTTTAATTGTGTATTTGTAAGTAAAATAAGGGTATAATAGTAAATTGATATTAATATTAGGAATGAGAGTCTCAATCCTAAGGGGGGGCATGGGAATGCCAATCCCATTTTTCAATCCCAAATTTGAGTGGGACCCACCAATCTCACTCTCATTCCAGGATTAAAAAAAAGCAAATAAACATGGGATTGACTCTCATTCTCCACTCTCATTTTTCAATCCTGGTAAGTAAACATGCAATTAATGTCGTAGGTCCAAATCAAATTTATGTTCCCCTTATCAAGGAACTTTGTTCATTATTTCTATGAAGGTTCCACTTCATTTAATTCCTAAATGAAAAAGTAAACACCAAAATTTAGAATGGGGAACTTAATTCCCTTTCATAAACAAGTCTAAGAAGGTTGTAATTCTCCCCGTACAATTAATGCTTAAAAAAAAAAAAAAAAACTCATGTTTAGTGGTGAAATCCAGTGGCCGAGCCAAGAATTTTTTCCAATAGGGGCGTGAATAAAACCAAAGTTTTACACTAAAATGATAAGTTTTTTCGTAGAGTAGAAGCCTGCAAGATTTTTCTGCACAGTATCCAACCAACCTCACAAGATTAAAGTGGTGTAATCTTCCAATTGTCTCAACTTCTGCTAAGAACTCCTTCATGCCTCGGCTCATTTCATCCAACTGCTTCACTGCAATTTCTGTGTAATCTGTTAACTCCCCTTTGAATACGGTTCCAAAACCAGCAGTGCCAAGGGTAACATTGAAATTATCCGTCGCGATTTGCAATTTTTCATAGGTAAACCGTCTTGTTGATATTGTCCTTCCGCAACATCACAATGGATGCAAGAATTAGGATAATGACTATTATGCTGCCAACAGTAGATGTCGGTATTATTAGTGCTAAATTTTTTGGATGTCGTGAAGGAAATTGATATGGATGTGGTGAAGGAAATGGTTGTGGATGTGGTGAAGGCAACGGACTTGAAGGTGGATTTAGTGGGACAACATCTCGCGTGTCTTCTGCAGGCGGAACTAATGTATCAAGCACGCTTACCACCTTAATGAATTTGATTAAAACGGTCGGAATCATGGGGTCTTCAGTTGAAAATATGTTGGAATACATTTGACAAGATCCGTAGGTAACAATAATTGCACTGCAGGAACAAGTTTTCAGACAAAGATTTTTGCATCCACTCATTGTTGTACTAATATAAGAAAAAGGCAGTGTAATCGTCTTTAACGAAGTACTCCTCACCATACGCTCGTGTGAGTTGATACCGTGCTTGCGAAGTAATCTCACATTCTTGGGTATCCATATCAACAATGTGGGCGCCGCTTTCCACTCTAGCGTCGTACCGATATGTCTTCATACGTCCATCCAAGTCGAGTTTTACATACTCAATAAACTCAAGAGGATGCGACTTCTGAGACGTTCCCAAGTTCACAACAAATCCGGTTCCATAATGCTCTACATAATGGAGTACGGATGAATGTATCGAATTGTTATCAAGCGGAAACTGGTAATAAATAAGGCATCGGCCATCCATAGTATTCGTGAAAACCGAGAAATTAGCAGCTTCCATTATTGCAGCGGTCAAACTTCGGGTTGAAAGTGTTTGATTCCTGTGCAACCTCCGCCCAACCAACAATGTGTCTGTAGGATTATCAAAAGACTGCCAGATATTGTTGCCGTGACTGTTGAGGAGAACCAAATTTCCTTCTTCAGTAAGGTTCATTCCTAGCACATCCAAATCAAATACATCATTAAAGTGATACCATGTATGTGACTGATGATATTGTGTTGCCAGTGATAGGCTTGTATCTGAGAGTTCGACAAAGGAATCCTCTTGAAGTTGATATAGGAAATCAAGAATTAGGATAAAAAGGTTGTGTATAGACTGTTAGTACAACTCTATATTCTCGGGGGATATACTTGTCATATATAGTCTTGAATTTCCTGTATTGGGCAGATGTATTCTTGTGAGAATAGAAAAAGACTTTCTGATCTGAGAGAATATAGCTAGCTAGAGAGAGAAAGTGTATAGCTTCTTGTTCTTGAATAAAAAGCTGTTGATTCTTCATAGAGGATTGTTTTCTTCTTAACTGTTCGTGTATAGCTTCTTGAGGTTATTCTGGAGTGATCAATTTGGGAATTTCCTAGAACACACATTAGGTTTCCAGTTTTAACAGAAACAAAATAGAGTACTTAAAATGGCTACGGAAATTCAAGATTATCTTTTTTAATTTAGAAAATAATTATAAAAAAAAAACCCTACTCTTGGGACATTTTACACTGCCATTGGCTCACAAAATTAGTAATTGACCGATAGCTTTTTGTTATTTTTCATTAAATCCTTAGGTTACCTTACTTGTGCCTATTCCCATCAACTGAGTTGCCTCAAAGTGTTTCATTTTTGTCTTTTCAGCTTTGGACACCCCGCAATTTTTTCGAAAAAGTTATCCATGTTTGAAACACGCAAAATGCTTAATATACATTCTTCATGAGTCACCAAGGGTTGTTTGGTTGGGGGATTCGTACCCTGATTCGAATCATGGTTCATGATTTGCTACAGTATTTTCTCTTATAAAAAATACACGTAAATCGAAAATGGTTATAATCTCATGATTTTAATCCATGAACCAATAAAAAAATTAGAATTTATACCCCCCCAAAAAAATAGAATTTGTACAATGTAACAACTAAAAATAACCTGCTGGAGTGAGAGATGATATTTATATAAACCGGCGTTTTTTTATAGGTTTGAATAGAAATTTAAATTTAAATTTAAATTTTTATGAGAAAAAATATTATATCTATGATTCAAACTTATGAAAAGAACAACCGCTCTAGTTAGAGATTATAAATAAATTTTTTTAATAATATTTTACATCATTATTACATAAATAGATATCATGCTACAGTATTGGACAGCTAAAGCGTAGTTTCTTGAAAAAAAAAAAAATAAAATAAAATAACGATTATTACCAAGTTAAAATAATAAACGACTTTTAAAAATAAATAAAAAAAGAAACAGACGGTGAAATTCAGAATTTTATATCATAGATTAGGTGACTCTACCATAAATTGACATCCGAGAGCGCCATATTTTGTCACGACCTCGTGAAGTGGTAATGGACACAACATAATGTGAAAGAAACTCATTTACAAACTTTAGTCTACTCTGGCGAAACAAACACTAGTCTTTCTTGGCATTCAAAGCAAAAGATACCTGTAGTTGATTCTGTGTTCCAAAAGGAGGGACATTAACATCCATGCATAAACAATTTTATCTAGCTTGTGATCACAAGTTTCTAATCAATGTTGGGTAGAATAATCCCTCCATTATCAATAATCTGTGGGGGTTGTAAAATACAAAACCTCTCTTGGTTTCCGAATCAAATTCGGATGCGTGGGGATAACGAATCAAGTATAACAAAAATTTTCATAAAATCTTTAAGATACTCTATAGATTATATTAATTTATGCACGAATAAATTAATCACATTAATTCATTTATTAAGAACTCAATTACGAATAATACCTGGCCGCCGATTAGGATGATAACTTGAGTTCTTTGACTTCGAACAATCCTTGCTCCAAAGCCTTGTGTTAGAAAACCAATGTCTTCCACGTCAATTCCTAGAATCTACGAAGACGTGTGTGTGGGCACACCTGAGACAAAACGGGTTAGAATAAACACTCGAATTTCCACAAACACCAACGCATGCACGATGTGAAAGTTTTGGAGAAAAAATATTTTTCCTCTCACTCTAGAGAATTTCGGCCACACTTAGAAAAATTTCTATCATTCTCTTATTTATAGAGTATATAAGTCATACATCTAGAAAGAATCCAATCTCTATCTCCAAGATAAAGCTTGTTAATTATCTCCTATTTGAATTTGAAACAAAAGTCTCCTACTCCTTATCCTCAAGATGGCCGGCCAACCTAGGTGATCCTATCCCTGTGGTAGGTGCCAAATACAGATAGGGAAGGAAGAGAAAATCATCATTTATCCTGCAGCCCAATTTTGATTCAAATTCAAATTTCAATTTAAGTCAAACTTAAATTAATTTGAATCCTAAATTGAACAACTTATCAAATAAGTTTAAAAGGATAAATTTAAATTATGTTCACAATTCAAATTCAAATTTAAACAATCACATTATTTAAATAATAATTAATTCTCAATTAATTATTTGAGTGTTTAATTTTAGAATTCCGTAATTCTAAAATTTCTATTTTGCCCTTTATGTCTGGTAGAATTACAAGGACGACGCGGGGACTAATAGACATATAATCCCGTGCTCCAATAAAATTAATAATTAATTAAACACTTTAATTAATTAATTAATTCTATTAATTCCAATAGTTACTCCACTATAAACTTGGAATTGCACTCTCAAAATTAGACATAAATTACTTCTAAATTGTGAAGTGTCCATTTAATATAGTCACTGCATATAGATCAATCATCCATAAATAATTCGTAATTAGAGCTAGGTGAAATCCGTTAACCTTTCTAATTATATCTTCATCATTGAGTACCATTAATTCTCTAATGGATAGTGATTCATAAAACACATTCATGAACCAGAGCGCTCTTACTAATCCAAGTACCGAATCAACACTCAAGAGAATTATTTATCTGCTTCTTTCTCAAGAAGAAATGGATTACATCTCGTATAATAACATTCCCAGCTACCTATTTCATTATGTCTCCAAAATACAAGGAATAGGATTCAGCGTTTCGAAATCCGTACCGAGTAAGTCAAAAGACATAAATCCATAAATAGGAGTTTGTTATGACCATCAGTAGACTCAATTAGAATTTCTATACTTAAGGAAAATTATTAGAAATTCATATTGTGTCTGTGTCCCCGTTCCACATAATCTTATTATGCGAAATACACTCATTTAATATCTCACCATATTAACAGTGCAAATAACACCGTTCCATTCGAAATGAGAATGACATGTATTAATAATGTTTTAATTAAAGATTCCGAACTTTAATTAAATTCATTATGAACATCATTTTTTGATTATTATCCTTAAACATTATCATCTCGCATATAACACTTATATACAATGTTTAAGGTCACATAAATAATCATGGAATTTTCATTGATATTCATAAAATATTCACAAATATATATACACATAAAATGATGAATAAACTCTTTTATTAAATAAATAATAAATATCCTATTACATCTCATGCTTCTAGGACACAATTCCCAACAATCTCCCACTTGTCCTAAAACAAGTAGAATATGTCTCCAATCCTGAAACTTTCTAGGTGTCTATGACTTATCTATGCCTGGAACAACTTCCAGATCAGTTAAGAATTTTTGGAGTCAGGTTGTTTTCTTTTGTTGCTTCACAAGCTGCAACACATTAACTCTTAATGATAGAATTAGCAATCACACTTTGCCAACAACCTTTCATATCACGTCTCGTTCACATAGTGTGAATACAGATTTGGATGTCGACTCTCGAAATCCATGCAAGACTCATAGTCAAAGTTTGTGTATCCAGCTAAAAGACAACTCTTTCACTGACTAAACTATCTTATAGTTTATTACTTTCCTCATACACTTAAGGATACACTACAATGCTACCCAATGATCGAATCTTGAGTTCAACTGACAACGACTGACCACTCCCACTGAATATCATATATTCGGGTTTGCAAAAAAGAAAAAAAAACAATAACATCTTCTTTTCTTTTGTTTGACACATCTTAGTTTTGATCAAATCCATAAGACTTAATAGCCTTATCAAACCTGATGTTTCATGATCTAGTAGCTTGCTTCAATCCATAAATGGATTTCGGCAGCTTGCAGACTTTCTACTCTTGGCCTTCCTCTATGTAACCCTCTGACTGATCAATATAGATGGTTTCCTCAAGATAGCCATTCAGAAAAGCTGTCTTGACATCCATCTTCAATATCTCATATTCAAAATATGCTCCTATGGCCAAGAGTATCCGGATGGACTTAAGCATGGCTTTCGATAAGAGAGTTTCCTCAAAGTCAACTCCTTATTTCTAGGTATAACCCTTAGCCACTAGCCTTACTTTATAAGTCTCTACTTTTCCATCCACTTATCTCTTTCTCTTGAAGATCCACTTGCATCCAATAGGTTTTACCCCTACAGGTAGATCTACATGTTCCCAGACTGAGTTGGAGTACATTGACTCCATCTCGAGTTTCATAGTTGCTTGCCATTTTTCCTTATTAGAATCATCCATCGAAACCTTAAAGGTCAATGAATCCTCCTTACCGTCATCAGTAGTGACGATCTGGGCCTCCCCGGTATACCGGTTAAGTAACTTGCTTACCCTCCTACTACGATGAGGTGCCACAGGAGTTTAATTAGGAATCCTGGTCTTATCTCTAAGCGTTCCAACAACTCTTTTCGTTTGTGGTCCAATCTCATTGCAAAGTAACTTTTCTAGAACTGCTTTGCTTCTGGACTTGAAAACTATCATATAGTCATGCTCTAGAAACATGGTATTTGTCGACACAAATACCCTTTGATTCTTGTGACTATATAAAATAATCCTCCTCTTGTCTCCATTTCATATCCCACAAATATGCATATTTCTAATCTTGGTTCCAACTTCCCAGTCTATTATTTCATCACATGAGCCGGACACCCCCATATGTGAATATGCTTCAAAACTGGCTTTCGACCATTCCATAACTCTAGGGGTGTTTTTGGTACAGACTTAGATGGCGGTAGATTCAGAATATACACGGTGGTTCTTAGGGCGTAACCCTATAACGAAGTAGAAAGTGAAGAATAACTCAACATTGATCTTATCATGTCAAGCAAAGTCCGATTTCCCCTTTCGGCTATACCACTCTGCTATGGTGTACTGGGTGCAGTCAATTAGGATACTACACCTTCTTCAATCAAGAAATCCCAGAACTATTAGTCCAGGTATTCTCTCCCTCGATCTGATCGAAGTGTCTTGATTGATTTACCTAATTATTTTTCAACTTCTGCTCGGAACTCTCTAAACTTTCTAAAAGTTTCAGATTTCCGTTGCATTAGGTAAACATAACCATATATCAAATAGTCATCAATAAAGGCAACATAATATTCGTAATCACCTCTAGCTTGGACGTTTAACGGTTTACATACATCCGAATGTTTTAGCTGAAGGAGTTCTGTAGCTCTTTCTCCTTTCGCCGTGAAAGGCCTCTTAGTCATTTTACCTTCCAGACAAGATTCACAGACTGGAAGCTTACAAACTTTTAGTTCGCATAAAGGACCATCCTTTACCAGTCTTTCAATCCTGTTTAGGTTAATATGATCAAGCCTAAGATGCCACAGATATGTGTTATTATCGTGAGAGATCCTTTGCTTCTTATTCTTAGGTTTGGCAACGTTTGAACATTTCAACATTACGCAGTGAGCCAGGCATCGGTCTAAACGGTATAAACCATTTTCCAAATATCCAGAACAAATATCGGAACCATTTCGAAAGATGTGGACTAGATTATTATTCAAGGCAATTGTTCAAATAATTTGGAACTAGAAATCAAATTTCTCTTTACGCCTGGAGGGAAATAAACATTGTTCACAACATAGTATTTCCAAAACAAAAGTCTAACTTCTCCCACTGCTTTTGCCAGTACCCTCACGGTTTTTTCACTTTCATCGTGTAGTCCCTGACGGCAAGTTTTTTGTAAGAACTAATATTTTGCAAAGAAAACCGAACATGATCAGTTGCTCCCGAATCAACTATCCAGGATGAGAAATCACCATCTATTCAAGATGTTTCTAGAATTAGTAAATCTTATTTACTTTGATTCTACTTCTTTGTTTAGGTGGAAATAATTTCCATTTAAGGGCTAAGACTTAATAAAGAAAATAAACATGATTAGTTATTCCCGAATCTACTATTCAGGATGAGGAATCACCCTTTAACTAAAACATGTTTTTAGAACTAGCAAATCATATTTGCTTGAGTTCCTTTCTTTGTTTCGGGAAATAATTTCCTTGTAAGAGCTGAGACTTAAAGAAAACAAACATGATTAGTTATTCCCGAATCTACTATCTAGGATAAGGAATCACCCTTTTACTAAAACATGTTTTTAGAACTAGCAAATCGTATTTGCTTGATTCTTTTCCTTTATTTCAGTGGAAACGTTTTTCCTTGTGACAGCTAAGACATAATAAATAAAAAAACATGAGTAGTAACTCCCGAATCCACTATCCAGGAATATGAATCACTCTTTACTAAACATGTTTTCAGAACTGGCAAATCATATTCGCTTGATTCTTTTCTTTTATTTTGGTGGAAACGATTTTCCCTTTGTCTTTTGGTCAGGACCCTTACAGTATTTAGCCAAGCCTTTCTTATATGAATTTTCAGATACGGTATCTGATGACTGCATTATCTCATAAGTTGTTTCCATGCTTTCATATTTCTTGTGAATTACCACGCACAACCCTAGCTAAGAGTTAGCTATAGTGGTTTTGTTAGGGACATGAGGACAATCCTCCATTTGGGACAAACTTATATTCATCATATGAATGTGAGTTGTTTATGTTACTTTACCACTTTGCATAGTTTATCTCTAGTCAGTGTTTCAGTTTTGTGTAGTGAGATTATAGGATTTGACATATTAGATGAAATAAATAGAATATTCATCTAATCAATTTATGTGCATGAATATCAAAACATATAATTCTAGGCACAATTAAATATGATGCATGATGCATATGAAAAATACATAAATCATGTTTTAATTTTAGGTGCCAACAATAATCTAATTTACCACAAATAAAGTGTACCTTTGGGTAGTCAAATTATTTACAAATTGAACCAAGACTCCTATCAGTTAATAAGTATAATCAAAATGTCTCATATTTTCATATTTATTAACTATTGTTATTTTTAGTCAAAATATAACCAACAAACTTTGATTATATCTTCATGAGTGTAACCCACAGTTTCAGATCCCATAAACTTAACTCCGGATTGCTACCTTTGGGTAGTCAATTCAGAAATACATCCTGAAATCCTATCTCTAGGAAGCCAACCTTGTTATTGATTCGGCAAGAACACTCTCCTTTGGGAGGGCGATTCAATGTCACCGCAAAGCCCCTATCCGGATCTCACGTTGTTGCACTAACGGTGGAGACCAGTAGGTGGTATTGTCATACAACCCTCTCCCACTTATTATTTTGCAAATATGTATTTTATTTAAAAATCATCTCATATTTTTTAAATCCCGATAAATAAACAATTTATTTTTCAGATATGTGAAATTCTAAAATTTAACTCTTAAATTCAATTTCACATATAACGTTATTTTGCAAATCAATTTTTCAACTTAAATCAATTTAATCCTATTAAATCGATTTTAGCGCATGTTTTTTATTTTAACCTTTTAAAACTATTTTAAATAAATAAAATAAATATAATAAATGCGCGTGTATGCATGGCATGTTATAAAACATATGAGTAGGCACACTATATCTATATGGCATGTTATATGCATGGACATATAATATATAATTATCAACATAAAATATAAATATATGCAATCAGCTATTGAGATGGATTTGACCGGGTCCCATGGAAAATATCAATTACAACCAAATCGAATAAATAAATAATTGCAATAATTATTTTCTTCCGTTACATCAACGGGCCTTCGATTCTTGAATTCTTCATTCTTTGGCTTCGTTCTTTGGGTCGGATTCCACCTTCTTCGGGGTCCGGAACTCTTCTGGGTCTATCGGCAAGCATTACAAGGGTTTTGAAAACCCTTGGGCCCCTTCGGAGCCCATTGATTGCGTCTGGGGCGTTAGCCGCGCGTCTAGGTGCGTGCGCGCGCGCGAACTGGCCTTACGCTGCCTGTTTTCTGGGCACGCACTAGGCGCGCTGGGCGCGCACTGCCTACTTTCTGGGCACTGGTCTGGGCAGATCTGGAGTTGTTTCTGGGTATCTTCAAACTTGATCTTTCGGACTTCCTTTTGATTCAAAATCAAAAAACTATAATTCTACCAAAATCCTAGAATTACAATAATTCTAATTCCAAATAAAATTAGAAATAATTTAATTTGAACGAATTTAATGCGATCCATGGAACCATATAATTAACGACCAAATTCATCATCCATACATTCATCAACATGAATTAAATATAAACATCCATAAATGCAAGTGCCTACCCATCACATACATACATAATTAAATATCACATATTTAATATACTAATTTTGATTATCACATAATCGGAGCATAAATTAATATCGTCTATAAACCGCTCTGATACCAATTGTTGGTTTCTGAATCGAATTCGGATATGGAAGCGTGGGGATAGCGGATCAAGTATAACAAAAATTTTCATAAAACCTTTGAGATACTCTATAGATTATATTAATTTATGCATGAATAAATTAATCACATTAATTCATTTATTAAGAACTCAATTACGAATAATACTTGGCCGCCGATTAGGATGATAACTTGAGTTCTTTGACCTCGAACAATTCTTGCTCCAAAGCCTTGTGTTTAAAAAACCAATGTCTTTCACGTCAATTCCTAGAATCCACGAAAACGTGTGTGTGGGCACACCTGAGACAAAACGGATTAGAATAGACACTCAAATTTCCATAAACACCAATGCATGCACGATGTGGAATTTTTGGAGAAAAAATATTTTTCCTCTCACTCTATAGAGAATTTCAGCCACACTTAGAAAAATAGGTCAAAAAATTGTGTCTCACAATTTTCTATCATTCTCTTATTTATAGAGTAGAAGTCATACATCTAGAAGGAATCCAATCTCTATGTCCAAGATAAAGCTTGTTAATTATCTCATATTTGAATTTGAAACAAAAGTCTCAGGGGTTCTTTTGCATTTTTGAGTTAGAGTGATTTGAGTGATGATTTTCAGTTGAGTTTGAGTTTTAACTTGAGTTGAAGTTGTAACTTGAGTTTGTGTTTGGATGTGCATATTTGAGTTATGATTTGGATTGAGAATCTTTTTGAGTTTGTGTTTGAGTGAGTCACAACTTAAATTTGTATGTAGATAATATTTTAATAAAAATTCAATGGTGATGAAAAATTTTAATAGGGTATATGGGTGGGGTTTTATTCGTCTTTTCGTTGTAAATGCATAGAAAAAAATCATCTCAATTAAAATTTAAACGAAAAAGTTATGATATTTTTAAGAATAGAAAAAATATTGTTCATTAACTTAAGTTCGAGTTGAAGGGGAAACTTGAACTCGAGTTTAGCCGTAAACTCGAGTTAAAACTCGAGTTCAAACTCAAGTTCAAACTCAAGTTTTAGAAAAGAATATAAACTTAAATAAAGTTGTAACTCGGGTTCAAACTGTTTTATTGTAAAAGAACAACCCCTCATGCTCCTTATCCTCAAGATGGCCGGCAAACCTAGGTGATCCTATCCCTGTAGGCGCCAAATACAGATAGGGAAGGAAGAGAAAATCATCATTTATCCTGCAGTCCAATTTTGATTCAAATTCAAATCCCAATTTAAGTGAAACTTAAATTAATTTGAATACTAAATTGAACAACTTATCAAATAAGTTTAAAATGATAAATTTAAATTATGTTCACAATTTAAATTCAAATTTAAATAATCACATTATTTAAATAATAATTAATGCTCAGTTATATTATTTTCGAGTGTTTAATTTTAGAATTTCGTAATTCTAAAATTCTCATTTTGCCCTTTGTGTCTGGTAGAATTATAAGGATGACGCGGGGACTAATAGACATACAATCTCGAGCTCCAATAAAATTAATAATTAATTAAACACTTTAATTAATTAATTAATTACATTAATTCTAATAGTTACTCCACTATAAACTTGGAATTGCACTCTCAAAATTATGGACATAAATTACTTCTAAACTGTAAAGTGTCCATTTGATATAGTCACTGCATATAGATCAATCCTTCATAAATAATTCATAATTAGAACTATGTGAAATCCGTTAACATTTCTAATTATATCTTCATCCCTGGGTACCATTGATTTTCTAATGGATAGTAATTCATAAAACACATTTATGAATCAGAGCGCTCTTACTAATCCAAGTATCGAATCAACACTCAAGAGAACTATTTATCTTCTTCTTTCTCAAGAAGGAATGGATTCCATCTCGTATAATAACATTCCCGGCTACCTACTTCATAATGTCTCCAAAATACAAGGAATAGGATTTAGGGTCTCAGAATACGTACCGAGTAAATCAAAAGACACAAATTCATAAATAGGAGTTTGTTAAGAACTCAGGATTAAGATCATTCTATATATGACCATCGGTAGACTCAATTAGAATTTCTATACTTAACAAAAATTATTAGAAATTCATATTGTGTCCATGTCACTATTCCACATAATCTTATTATACGAAATACACTCATTCAATATCTCACCATATTAACAGTGCGGATAACATCGTTCCATTCGAAATGGGAATGACATGTATTAGTAATGTTTTAATTAAAGATTCTGAACTTTAATTAAATTCATTATGAACATCGCTTTTTTATTATTATCCTTAAACATTATCCTCTCGCATATAATACTTATATACAATATTTAAGGTCACATAAATAATTATGAAATTTTCATTGATATTCATAAAATATTCACAAATATATACACACATAAAATGATGAATAAACTCTTTTATTAAATAAATAAATAATAAATGTCCTATTACATCTCATATTTCTAGGACACCATTCCCAACAACCTCAAGCAACACCAATGTGATAGACTAAGAGCCCGTTTAGTTGGAAGATTCGTTCTCTGATTCGAATCATGTTTTATGGTTCGCTACAGTATTTTCTTTCACAAAAAATACACGTAAATCGAAAATAGTTCTAATCTCATAGTTTTAATCCATAAACCAAACAGGCTCTAATAGTAATTCTAAATCACATGATTTTGATTATGAAAACACTATTAACTGACCTTCTCTCACCAGTAGTCTCCACAAGAACAACCTCCATTCCTGAAGTGGTGGAATCTACTACTATCACGCACAATTATTTCGCGGTTTTTTGTCTCAGATATGTACTTAATGGCCAGATGACAATCTTCACATACCCGCAGATTCTTCATTATCCTTAACGGTACACCACCAGGGGTGTTCATTAAGGCAAATGCAATTGCCAACTTCTCACTGTGATGTGCCAAGCTGTCCTCTTTCTCCTCAACATCCATGTCATGTAAAACAGCACTCGTGTTGGGCGCATAACCGCGGAATTTCATCTCGGTCGTTAGTTCATTCAGATACAAATCAATCTCCTTAGACTTTGGATGAGATCTATCACCCCTAGAGAACTGGTGAACTTGATTCTTTATTTCCACCCAGCTCACACCCGGTTCCTTCTTAAGATTCTTATCTCTCATCATTTTCCTAACTGCAGAAACATCCTCCCACCTTTTGGCAGAAGCATGAACGTTGGAAAGTAGCACATAAGAAGCCGAATCCTGTGGATCCACCTTGAGAACTTCCTCAGCAACCCGACTTGCCACGTCTGCATTTTTGTGTATCTTGCATGCAGCCAACAAAATTTTCCATATGATAGCATCAGCTTTAATGGGCATTGATCGTATCATGGCCTCTGCTTCCTCCAAACAACCATAACGACTGAGTAGATCGACAATACACGCATAGTGCTCCCGTCTAGGCTTCAATCCATACCTTCCAACCATCAAGTCAAAGAATTCCAACCCTTTCTCCCTCAATCCGCAATGGCTACACGCATAGAGCAAGCTTAAGAAAGCAACATCATCTGCTTCCATACCCTCCTCCTCCATTCGTTCAAACAGTTTGATGGCTTCCTCTCCTCGGCCGTGAAACCCATAAGCCGCAATCATAGAGCTCCACAACACCGGATCCATACTTTCACTTTCCACGAAAACTTTCACAGAATCTTCCAGACACCCACATCTTGAGTACATGCTAACCAATGTGCTAGTCAAATCAACTACAGAACAAGCCCCTGCTTTTATCGCCTCAGCATGAGTCTGCTGGCCCTGTCCAAGTGTTGCCAAATCTGAACATGAACTAATTACACTCACAAAAGTGATCTTGTCAGGTCTTAAACCCGCAAGTTTCATGATATTATAGTTATCCAGCACTTCCTCTGGATGCCCACTTTGAGCTTTTCCTGCTATAAGCGTATTCCAAGCAACCACATTCCGAATTGGCATAGAGTCGATCACTTTTTCTCCTTCTTCCAAGCTTCCAGACTTCATATACATGTGAGCCAAAGAGCTCCCAACAACCAAATCGAACTTGAACCCACTTTTCATTACATAAGCATGAACCTGTTTCCCTGCACGTAAAGATCTCAAACCCGCACATCCTCGAAGAACGCTACCTAGAGTGTACTCATCAGGCAAAAATCCTAACTCATGCATTTCCGAAAAGAGACACAACCCGTCTCCATTGAACTCAAACTGGATCAAACCGGAAACCATAGCATTCCACGTAGCAACGTTTCTTTGTGGCATTTCGTCGAAAACATTGCGGGCACTATCCAAATCACCACTTTGCACGTAACAATTTATCATTATGTTACACGACATAATGTTTCTCCAAGGCATGTGATCAAACAACGTTATAGCAGTTTGTGATTCTCGGAGTTTGGAGTACATGCTAAGGAGGTGATTTGAGAAAAACTTGTTCAAACACCCAGATGTAATTGTCAAAGAATGAAGCTGTTTCCCCATTGGAAGTGATTTTCTGAGTATGCATGCTTGGACAAGGTGACAGAAAAGAGATGTGTCTGACCATATCTCCGATCTGAAGCTTTTAAAGGCTTCTTTGACGTGTCCTTTGGAGCAGAGGGCAGTGAATTCTTCTATAGATGTAGAAGCACCAGTTTTGGAGGTGCTTGTGGAGATAAAATGTCTGGTTTTGATACATTGGGTGTTGAACAAACTGCATAAGCGAACGTGATTTAGACAAGATTTGCCCATGCATTTCATTTGCTTAGTGGGCTGTTTCAAGCTAGTGTAAGGAGTTTGCCAATATTTTTAAGTGATTATATACAAACAGAGTCATACTTTTCTTAATTTAATATAATCATGTAAAGAGCCAGAAGAAAATTATTACAATATAAGTGCGCGTGTAAAGATGTAATTTAGTTCTCCTAAAACAATATATAATTTATTATATGGATAAATACACATAGCCCCCACTAAATATTAAAATTTTGATTCAACATTCTCCTAATTATTTTATTTTTTATTATTAGTATCCACTGATAAAAGTTCTTGGCTCTGGATACAATTTTAATGTGATATGACCGTTGTATTCGTAGAGTATAATTTCCTACTCGACTGTAGAATTCTGTGTTTCATTTGCCCGTCCTACAAGGAAAGGTGATACAGAATAATGAGTTAGAATCTTTAGTTTAGCTAAGCTAATTCATGTATTGTAGATATTAAACAAATAAATAAATGAGAGAGAGAGAGAGAGAAGATGGCAAGAATGTCTATATTTTTATGTTTCTCAACAAAGAAATAAGTTTGTTTCGAAAGTAAATTTTGCACCAATAACACATGTTCATGTATACGTGTTACAAACTTCGGACTTGGCATGATTCCTCAATCACGTTAAGTTTTTCGTGTTTCTCGTAGTGGGCATTGAAATTCTTTATGGGCCTTGGTCTTTAAGCGCGTATTAAAATAAATGAATTGCCGCGGTTACAAGTCTGTTTCCCAAAACAAAATTTACGATGCTACAAAATGTACATATACACGGAATAATGTTTCATCCAAGCCTGCAGCTAAATGCATTTGAGTTATGCCAAGCAAAACCAGGGCACCAAATGAGGAGATTTCTCTCATTTTAGTCTAATAAAGAGTGCTTTACATATGTGATCAAAATTAAAGTTATGATACATCTAACCAATTGAAGATATTTATAGCTTTTGTTTTCCCAAGTGTTAATAACAGTATGATTTGAGTCGTTTAAACAGTGACTGGTGTTGGAACTGCAGGAGGAACCCGGTTTTCAGCTGGGATTTCCACAAACTCTGACAGAATGGCCCGGAATTCATCCCCGGTCATTGTTTCCTTCTCTATAAGAACTTCCACGACCTTGTCAATAGCCTCACGGTTGTTCCTTATGTGGCTCAATGCAATCTCATATGCCTCGTCCGATAATCTCTTGACAGCGGCATCAATGTCTTCAGCAAGTTTTTCCGACATTGAATTCCTTGCCATCATTCTCATAATTACATCTGCGCTCTGAGCTGATGTGTCCATTAGTGACCATGGGCCAATCTCCGACATTCCGAATGTGGTTACCATCTGCAAACAAGCCAATCAAATTTTTTAACTTGCAATTCTTAGAATGATCAAATGAGGGGAATATTTTTTTATTTTTATTTTATTTTGTACCTGTTTAGCCAAACCGGTAATCTGTTGCAGATCACCAGCTGCACCTGTTGTCACCTCGGGCTCACCAAAGATAACCTCCTCTGCAGCTCTACCACCAAGTCCACCAACGATTCTAGCAAACAGTTGCTGCTTGGATATCAGAGTAGGGTCATCCGAGGGAATGAACCAGGTAAGACCACGTGCCTGACCTCGCGGAATTAAGGTTACTTTTTGAACAGGATCATGCCCCGGAGTCAGAGTCCTGTGTTAATTAAGAAGCTTGGTTAGTTTTTCTAGTTGAAAGTGATGCCACTCAAGCAAAAATAAAACCCAATTATCCTGGATCACAACTAGAATAGATTTGAGAATCATGCTCATGAAGCTATCAACTTTAAATCTTTAATGGCTTAAATTTAAGTATGATGTTTTGGTTCAAGAAAGTGTCACTGTCTGTGAAAAGAAAATCATTATCAAGTTGAAAACTAAGCCTCGTATTACACTATGGAGACTTTCTGAAAAAACCAGACAACGGAGCAACTATCAAACTTACCCACATATGGCATGCCCAACTTCATGATATGCAACCAGACTTTTGCTCTTCCCATCTGTCATTACGGTACCTTCCATTCCAGCTACAATTCTATCAATTGAATCATCAATCTCTTTCGATGAGATTGCTGTTTTCCCACGCCGACCAGCCAATATAGCAGCCTCATTAAGAAGGTTGGCAAGGTCAGCTCCACTGAAACCAGGGGTTCTCATGGCTATAACATCAAGAGATACATCTCCGTCAAACTTCTTGTTGCTAGCGTGAACCTTTAAGATCTCAGTTCTTCCTCGGATATCCGGAACATCAACAGTCACCTGCATCAGAAATCATCTCTAAGCAATTTTGATGTTTGATTTGAAGTAATGAATGAGCATGTAATCATATTTCACACTTTCTTACCTGCCTATCGAACCTTCCAGGCCTCAATAAGGCGGAGTCGAGAATGTCTGCTCTGTTTGTTGCAGCAATAACAATGATTCCAGTGTTACCTTCAAAACCGTCCATTTCTGTTAAAAGCTGGTTAAGGGTCTGTTCTCTTTCATCGTTTCCTCCACCAATACCAGTACCTCTTTGACGTCCAACAGCATCAATTTCATCAACAAACACAATGCAAGGCGCATTCTCCTTGGCCTTTTTGAAAAGATCACGTACACGAGAAGCACCAACTCCAACAAACATTTCAACAAACTCAGAACCTGAGATTGAGAAAAATGGAACACCAGCTTCCCCAGCAATTGCCTTGGCTAGCAGGGTCTTTCCAGTTCCAGGGGGGCCAACAAGAAGAACACCCTTAGGAATGCGAGCCCCAACTGCGGTGAACCTCTCAGGTTTCTTCAAAAACTCCACCACCTCCATAAAGTCCTGCTTTGCTTCATCTACCCCAGCAACATCATCGAATGTCACCCCGGTGTTAGGCTCCATTTGGAACTTGGCTTTAGATTGACCAAAGGCCAAGGGGAACCCAGGTCCACCCGGGCCACCCATACCTCCAGAAGAACGCCTTGAAAGTAGGAACAAGCCCCCAATTAAAATTAGAGGGAAAGCCAAATTTCCAATCAAGTTGAACAATAGAGAACCCGAGTCTTCTTGAGCATTGTGTGCAGCGAAGTCAATGTTCTTCTCCCTGAACTTCTGGAGAAGCTCCTGGCTAAGCCCTGGAAGTTGCACCCGGACTCGCTGCACTCTGTTTCCCAGCTCGGGAGAAACAGCTTCCACTATAGCGATGGTTCCGTTCTCAAATAAATCTACCTTCTTCACTCTATCCTTGTCCAGATACTCCAAAAATCTGGAATAAGACATCCTAGAGGAAGAAACCCCTTGGTCATCGGCTTTGGCCTTTCCGGCTCCAAGCAAAGCAGGAACGCCAATTCCCACATTCCCAAGCAACAACTTAAGAAAGCCTCTTCTTCCTTCGTGTTGCTTTTGCTCGAGCGAAGCCTTAATGGAAACCACTTTTGTCACCTTAACCAATGATGGAAGGCTTGCAGAAGGGAGAAGATGTCTACCATAAAAGTCCTTGCTTAAAGCAGATTTAGTAGCACGAGTCGATAAACCATTTCCCACAAGGCATGCTGATGATGCTGCCATCTGTAGGTACCACAAAAGGCATTCGATAATAGTGATTAATCCAAAACATAACATAATAAATTCAGCAATTATCATGAAAACCAACAAGAAAACATTACAAGCGCAAAATACAAACCTCAAGAATACATGAGTCAATCTAAACTACAATCACATCAGAAACAATGGGGGCAGATTAAGAAAATTAATCATTTTGCAAGTTTCAATACATATACTCAATATTCTGAGAAAGTAAACAGAACACAGAAAGAAAGGGGAAAAAATAGAGAAAATGGAAAATTGCAATTATATATATATATATATATAAACTATTTTTCTCATGGTAACGAAACATGGCATTCAAATTAAGTTGGAAGCAAATCAAACCCCTTCCAATACTTTTCAGCTTCAATGAGCTCCAATTCAAAAAATCCACAAAAACACTAGATTATAAGCCCAATAAAGAACAAAAACGAAACGAACCCAAATCAAAGCAACTCCAACGAAAGACAACTGAAACAAAACAAAACAAAAACCAAGGAAGCTCATCTCCAACTAAAAAAATTCATTCCATTTCTTCCAAAACTGAAGAAAAAATCCAAGTCCAATCAACAACCAAACACAAAACAGATAAATGCCCATTACAAAGGAAGCATAATTGAAGAAGTACGTACCTTTGGAAGCAGAAAATATTGAGGAAAAAGTGAGTGAAGAAGAGAGGGATAAGAGAACTCCTGGGCTTATTTTGGCGCAGGGGATGAGGGAAGAGAGAGAAAAGGGGTGTCATATTTTGGGAGCGGATGTGGTTTAAAGATCGCATACGTGTCATCATAGTATTAGAATTTTTCTTTTTATTTTTCTGCTTGGAACATCTTTCATTTTTTTTGGTCAGAAGCTGTTTGAGATTTTTTGTTCGGCGGACGTGGATAAATGGAGGGTTTTTTTTTTTTTTTTTTTTTTTTTTTTTTTTTGAGTAAAACTCAAAAAAATTTTTACTCAAGTTATAATTTTAATATTTATTTATAAAATTTGAGTTTAAATTTGTATTTTAACTTGAGTTTAGAACTAAAATCTGAGTTTAAGTGTCCCCTTTAACTCAAGTTTTTAAACTCAAACTCAAGTTAATGAACAGTATTTTTTCTATTCTTAAAAACGTTATAATCTTTTCATTTTAATTCCGATTGATATGATTTTTTTTCTATACGTTCACAAGAAAGAGACGAATAAAACCTCACCCATATATCCTATTAAAATTTGTCATCACTATTGAGTTTTTATTAAAATATTATTTAAATATAAATTTAAATTTTGACATACTCAAACACAAACTCAAATAGATTCTCAATTCAAATCATAACTTAAATGTACACATCCAAACACAAACTCAAATTATAACTTCAACTCAAATTATAATTCAAATTCAACTTAAAATTTACACTCAAATTATTATAAATAAAAAATGTAACTGAACAAACTCTCAAGGTATTTTTTTTTATTCTAAGAAAATATGTATTAGTTGGTTAATGCTATGCTACAATTGTTAAGGATGTTAAAATGGCACGTCACTCACTCTACACGTATGGATACGATAAAAGATTCCGGGGAGAAAATCACTCTCATCCTCTTGGCTCAATAGAAAATACTAGTAATGGATGCGCGCGTATTGCAGTAGGAGGTAATTTTGTATTTTAAAAAAAATTGATAATTTTTATACAATAGAAGTAGATTATTTATGTATATTTATACATATATACATAAGATATTATCATATAAAGTTATTTACAATATATATATATAAGATATTGGCAATTATGTTATTCAAATCAATCACTATTATCATTGCAATATTCTCACACATTATAGCGGAAAAATACTATTCAATTTATATAAAATGACAGAAACTTTTATAGTATAAGATTTGTTAATATAAACTAAGATATATCTATATAATATTTTAGTAAGAAGTTCTTTACATTGTATATAATCAAAATAACGATATGCAAATAACAAATTTAATTAATAAAACTATCATAATATTTGCACTCTAGTTCACTCAAAATAAAGTAATATAAAAATGTCTACAATGATCACATGTTTACAATGATTAAAATTTTAAATTTACAATGCTAAGCATAATTATATAAAAAATAAATGAATAACGTAAAAATAATACATAAACAAAATTCATATACAACTCAAGAAATAAGTATGAATTTCATGTCCTACTGCTTCCTCCTTCATAGCTGAACAAATAAATTAAAAGTCCTCTATAACAAAATTTGGTTGTATAAATTTTAGAGAATGAAGAGAAAGAAATTTGAAAAAATTGAAAAAATATAAATAAATAAGTAAATAAATCAATAAACCAAAAATAATAATAAAAAAACAAAGAAAGAAAACTAATAAAGGATAAATATGATAATATTTGTATACAATAATTGTGTTCAAGATATCCAATATTCTCAACAGATATTGATAATACTTTTGTAACTGCCAATGTAATTGATTTTGCTAAAATAAAAGACATCACTTGCAACTAAACAAAAGCACATAAATGAGTAATACATTGACCGTGTTTAGAATTGATTTAATTTTTACTTTACACGTTTTTTGAGAAAAAAAATGAAAACGTTTCTAGAATAGCGTTTGGCGCAATAAAGACAAAAAACAGAAATGAAAACGATTTTTTAGTTTAGTGTAAAATGATAAAGAAATGAAAAACAACTTTTAGTCGTTTTTCATTTTTTATTTTCGTTTTCTCCTCTCTCGAGTAGAGAGAGAGACATTAATGGGTTTTTTTATACTAAAAATAATCTCTTAATAAAACTACCAAACATATTTTTAAAAATAATTTCTGTCTGAAATTGAAAACGTTTTCATTTTCATTTTCATACAAAAAATAAAATCATTTTGGAACGAGTTCCAAACGTGCCCATTATATCCATCACATAAATTATAATATATATATTTGCTACAATTTAAATCACTCAAGTAATATATATAATTGTCTAAAAACTACCAAGTGAATTAAATAAGAAAGAAAATAGCCAACAAAATAGTTTTTAAAAAAGAGGGGGTAAAATGTAAAAAAAAAATGAAAAATATGATGACAAAAACAGAGTATTAATGGAAACAAAATTAATTAGATAAAAAACTAAGGAATATGGCTAAATGAAATGAATAAGCCAGGTTCAATCAAAGCATTGAAAAGGCAATCAAATGAAGGAATTAAAAACTCATGATAAAACTGTATGATTGTGTTAAGGGAAAATCCAATAGTTCCTGCGCCGCAAAGGAAAAAATAGAGGAAAAAATAGAGGGAAAAAAAAAGAGTATTCTGAATAGCTGAAATTCAAGAAACAAAATAAAAATAGGAATACCAAAAATCCAAAATAAGTGAAATGTAACCAAACATAGAGAAAACTCTAAGAACTCGAGAACAAAAAATGCAATATATAATCTAAAACCATTAGCAAACTGAAATAAGATAGAAAATTTTTTTTCCCCTCAATTTTTTTTTTGTATGAAAAGATAATAAAAGAAGTTGGAGATGAGAATCCAACAACAGAAAACAAAAAATAATGTTTGTGTAAATAAATTTTCAATAAAATACTAATGTTAAAAAACCAAAAGCATAAGAATAAGTGGAAAAAACAACATGAGGCAAGCCAAAAACTTCTAGTCAAAAACAATAGACAAAATCAGAGTCCAAATAAATAAATAAATAAATAAATAAAAAACGTATCTGCAAATAATTTTTAAATGAAATAGTAATAACAAAGAGCCTAAAGCATCAGAATAAGTAAAGAAAAATAGAAGATAAATAGCAAAAAGAAATATATATATATATATATATATAGTATTAAGAAACTAATAAACAAAAAGTCAATATCATCAGAAAAAGTGGAGAAAATATGAAAGAAATAGTCAAGAAATTTTGGTGAAAAGGAATATATATATATATATAATACTAAGAAGCAAATCAACAGAACATCAATACATAGTAATATCATCATAGTAAATCAATGCAGAGTCATAAAACATAAAGAGTAAATTATCAAGGAGCAGTAAACCAATACATTCAATATCAACAAAGAATACTAAACATAAATTATTTATGGTACCTGGAATGCCGTAAATAGTGCCTTAAATATGGAACATTAGCCAACCAAATGTCAACAGATGCAGTGGAAAAAGTGAGGGATGAAGAGATAGAGCAATAAATGATGGAGCAACAATTAAATGATCAAAGAACAGTAGAGTAGTAAATGATCGAGTGTGAAGTGCAACAGAAACAGAGTCAAGAGATTCACTGTATTTAATCTCCGAGTCAAGTGCACTAAAGGATACAGAATCTGAAAGAATATGAAAAATAGGTAAGTAAATGAATGAATAAATCACTAGATGAAAAGAGCAGTCAAGAATATCACAATATTTTTATGCAAGAATTATGGCTCAAATATTCTACATTCTCAGCAATGTGTGATGAATAAATAAACTTATATATTTATAGCCATTTTTGTGGCTGCCTACTAAGGGTAATTGCACAAAAGCGCAAAAATTAATAAGATATTGTATCCATCACACAAATTATAACTTGTAAGTCACAGAGAATGACCAACCAGAGTAAAATATAAACTTTTCCAGAGACTACCAAGTGAATTAAAAGAATGATGAAAAAACATGAATTTTATTAGATGCACAAAGCAACAAGAAACCAAAAAGCAAGTGAAAGAAGCGGACTAGACCAAAGAGGGAAGAAAAAAAGGTAAAAGAGATAGAAAACAATAGGAAATCGAGGAGGAAGTAGAAGCTGTGGCCTCACCTGTGTCAAATGACAAAAAATTCCAACCCAAAAGTAAAGAACACAATAACAAAATAAAAGGGAATAGCAGGGGTTCAAAATGAGTGAAAATCATCGCCAGAGCAAAAACAAAATGACTAAAAATGATAGGCAAATAACTCAGCAATAGTCAAACAACTTTTGAATTATGATAAAGGGATGATATATTCACAGCAATCTCTGGACAAATCATATAAAACTCAAGGCGCCAAAATCAATTGTATTCATCATTGCCATAAAAAAAATAATAAAATAATAAAATATATGATTTAAAGATATGTATGTAAGTATGTTACTAAGAGGCAAATAAACTGCAAGTCAACAACTGGGCACTACTGACTAATGAAACACAGAAGAAAGAAAAAGAAGTATAGACAGATTAACAACACATATTAACAGTAAAAGAGAATTTAAAGAAAAACGACAGATATTAATAGTGCCACAGCAAAACCACTATATGCAATATCAACAAAAGACATTAAAAACCTATTGGTAGAAATATATGTTACTAAGAAATAGATAAAGTGTAAGTCAGCATCCACGTATTACTCACTAATGAAACACAAAACAAAAAAAAAAGAAATAGACACAGATTAACAATATTTATTGGTAAAACTTATTGATAGTACCTGGAGGACTACAAATACTGCTCTAAGCGTCGAATATCAGCCAACTAAAAATGAACACAGGCAGTTAAAGATACAGAAATAAATAAGCAGAGCACTAAGTGATCGAGAATAGAATGACACAGTAAATGATCACAGGTGAAAGGAAGGAGGAAAAACATCAAATGCAAGAGAAATGAACAGAAATAAACATAATAAATTCATGTAGAGCAACAACATTCACAAATAAGGAATAGAAAAGTAAATATGAACAGTAAGTAACCTTTAACAACATAATACGTAATAATAGATAATCATTTTACAAAAACTAAAGATCAAAATTTCGTAATTAGAAGATAAAGGCAATGTGGTATTTACGATGAGAAAAGAAGAGAGAAAAAAAGTAACATGACTTAAAAAATAATGGCCTGAGAGAAGAGAAAAATGGGAAAAATAGAAAATGGGAAAAACATAAAAGGGGAAAAATCGAAAAAACTGAAAGAAAAATTTTTTGCTCTAGAATTGCATTTAATACCTCTGCAGCAAAATCAATACAAGTCATCACGATACAGAGCCTAGCTCATCAATACAATAAACGAAACCAAAAAAAATTCAAGATTTACCCATGTACGGCATGCAATCAGCGGGAAAAAAGGACCAACAATAAACACAAAAGCCCTGCACAAAAGAATCAATCAAACCAAAGGATAAAGCATCTAGAAAAAATTTTGACAAAATAGTTAGATTTTGATGAGTCGGCAACGATGAAACAAACCAGCCAAGGAAAAAAAAAAAAAGCAACCCAAGCCAAAATAGTGAGTCAAACCGACAAAGCCAAAATCACAAATGAATGCAATAGAAAAGCAACCAATGATAGCCAAAGAGCCTCTGCACCTAAAGCAGAAAAAAAAACCAAATGTAATCCCAGACAACATATTCACAGCTATTTTTGGACAAATCATATAAAACTCAACACATCAAGGTCAATTATACTCATCATTGCCGCGGTAAAAACTTACCAAAGTTAAAATTTGTTAAACTAAAGATATACATATATAGATACATGATAACTCACTGAAATAGAGTTATTTAGCATACTTTTAGGCTTAATAGTTGTTTATATTCTCAAGGTAAAATGCCTTAGTGTTAGTATTTTGTGTAGCATTTGTTAGTTTTTGTCCGGTTGACAGAAAGTTGATATTTGTGGAGAAATCTTGTTATATCTTGAAGTTATTCCTCAATTTAAATCAGTGCGTTGACCCTGGGAATTTAGTGCAGGTTGTCCAAAGGAAGTGCTGGCGTAAGCAATTGGTGAGAAAAGAGCGGTGGAGATTGTAAAGGCTGGAATGCCCCCATTGCCATAGCAATGCTACAGCAAAGTCACCGCAAAAGCAGATGCAGCCAAAATAAGCAAGCTGGCACAGTTTGTCCTTTATCGCTGGTAGTGGCCCAAGCACTAACGCTATCAAATCAGGACAGCTGTAAGAGCACCATGAGGGGGGACCATCAATTTTGACTCTCATGCATACACATGTCACTAGGGCACCTCAACCTACCCTAGTATAAAAGGAAAAAGAAGAGCATAGTACAGGGAAGCGAGGAGAGGAAAGAGAGACAGTGAGGAGGCGCACAGAATTCCTGTACGAGCTGAAAATAGAGACAGAGGAGAGTACATGAGGAATTGTGGGCGCTGGAGCTGGAGGAGGAGAGTACAGCACGGATACACAGCGGTTTTGACCTCATATTTGAGCTTAGCTATTTTCTCCGTCACTCTGTATTTTCTCTCCGAGACTTGATGGAGTTGTTTATTGTTATTAATTCTGATTTTGTTAAGCTAAACATGAGCTAAATTCCTTAGCTAGGATTATTGATGGAACCAAAGTTGCAATGAAGATCTATTTGCTATTTTGATTGATTGTGTAATCTTCATCCTGTTTATTCAAGTGTATTTATTGTCTACTTTCTGTTAAGTGACAGGCCATCATTTAGTAAGAAGATACAAACTTAAGCTAATTCTAGAAAGGTTGGTTTAGTTAGATCTAGCTTGGATAATGTAAGAGATAGTATAGGAATATATTATTATCTTGTACAACCCATTAAAATTGGTGTTTAACGTCAGGTTTGTAAACTAAAACACATAGGAATATGTTGGTTTGGTTTAAGGAACTACAAGCATAAATCTTTCGGAAGATGATTATGTAGAATTCTAGGTTGACTAGATGAACTTTGCTACAGCAATCGTAAAGCAAAACGTGGTCAGAGTTGCAACCGAGGGGAAATCAGTAATCCTAGCCTTCATCCATCATTAAATCACAGCTTTGAGCTTAGATCCTGTTGACTTTTACCTCTTGTCCGCATTTCAATTACATTCATTGATTTTATTCATTCATTTCATTTAATCAATATCAACTTGGCATTCAATTGTTCTCAATCACATTGACAAAACTGGTTTTTGTAATAAAATTCCTTATTAACTCAGTCCCTGTGGAGACGATACTTTTACTCATTACTATATTACTTGTTCGATTGCGTGCGCTTGCGTGGAGTAATTTTATGCATAGATTTTTGGTGAACAATACATTACTAAGAAATAGATAAATATAAGTGGTCAACGTATGAGCATCACATACTAAGAAAATACAGACAAAAATAAAGACATAATAAAATACAAACTACAAATATTAATACCACCCCAACAAAGTAATACATCCATCAGCACCAGAGATTAAAAAGTTAAGAGATATGGATTATTAACAGTACCTGGAATGGTATAAATGATGCCTCAACTATGAGATATCAACCAACCAAAGATACCAAAAGGAATCCAACACAGAAGAATGAAAAGATAGAGCAGTAAATGATCCACAATAAAATGGAGCAGTAAATGATCAAGAGTGAAATAAAGGAGCGAATTCATCAAATGCAAGGAAAAGAACCAAGGGTTATAGATGATAAATTCATGTGCAGGAGCATTGATAAATAGAGAACAAAGAAAATAGATATAAACAGTAAATAACGTCTAAGAACATCACACGTAAGAAGATAAAGTCAGTTAATACGAATGAAAGAACTAAAATTTCCTAATTAAATAATAAAAGCAACATATTAGAAAAAAAAAAAAAACAAATCATGAATATAGCAATTATCTGGGGGAAAGAAAAATGAAAGGAAAAGAATGAGAAAAGTCAACATTTGGTTTTTCCCCTAAATTTTTCACACATCTTAGACAATCATCAAGAAAAATCAAAACTTCATTTAATACCCTGCAGCAAAGTAAGTACAGATTATGAACGTGGGAGGACAAATCAGTAGCGGAGGGGGCATGAATCATCAATATAACAAATTTAGGGAAAAAAACTAAGATCAGCCAGAGAAAACATGTAAACATATACGTAAAACAATGAAAGGGAAATAAAACATTATCCAAGAATTTGTGTTTACATAAAAGAGTAACAACAAAAAGGAAAAGCCAAAGCTCAACAGTAAAAAACAGAAAGCTGGCAAATGTGTAAGCAATTTTTGAATGAAACAGTGAACACGAAGAAGAGGAAAGTCCTAGAAAAAGTAAAAAGACCAAAAAGAAACTACCAAACAAGGACAACATATTCACAGCAATCTTTGGATAAATGACATAAAACTCAACACATCAAGATAAATTATATTCATCATTGCCACGGCAAAAACTTACTAAAGTTAAAATTTGTTAAACTAAAGATATATATAAATACGTTACTAAGAAATAGATAAACAGGTGGTCAATGTATGAGCATCACATACTAAGGAAATACATAGAAAAATAAAGGCATATAATAAAATACAAACTACAAATATTAATACCACCTCAACAAAGCAATACATCCAACAACAGCATCAGATATTAAAAAATTAGAGATATGGATTATTAACAGTACCTAAAATGGTATAAATATTGCCTCAACTCTAAGATATCAACCAACCAAAGAAAACGAAAAGGAATCCAACACAGAAGGATGAAAAGATAGAGCAATAAATGATCCATAATAAAATGGAGCAGTAAATGATCATGAGTGAAATAAAGGAACGAATTCATCAAATGCAAGGAAAAAGACCATGGGTTATAGATGATAAACTCATGTGCAGGAGCATTGATAAATAGAGAACAAAGAAAATAGACATAAACAGTAAATAACCTCTAAAAACATCACACGTAAGAGGATAAAGTCGGCTAATATCAATGAAAGAACTAAAATTTCCTAATTAAATAATAAAAGAACATATTTTAACATTAACCATAGCAAGGAAATGGATGGAGTGTGAGCAACATAAATTAAAGAGTTATGGGAACAAATTATTAATAATACCTCAAACGCTATAAATCTTTCTTGAGGAAGCAAATATCAGGTAGTCAAACGCCAAAAGCAGCAAATGATGTAGAAAACCTTAAAAATGCAAATAATAAAGTTAGTAAATCAGTAAATAAATAAACATGCGAAAAAAAGAAAAAAAAGATTCATAAAACCGATCAATATAGATACAACAATATTTTTATACAATGGCTCAGATATAAGATATTCCCAGCAATGTGTGACAAATAAATTGTAGCTGCCTACTAAGGGTAACTGCACAAAGAGAAATATATTATATCTATCACACACATAGGCTACGTATGATACAAAATGAGTAAGTGAAATAATATATAATGTTGTCTAAAGACTACTAAGTGAATTAAAAGAAGCAGAGAAGAAAAAAAACAATATTTAGAAAACAATAAAGCCTATTGCAAAAGAAAGTAAAACAAGTGGACAATAGAAATAAATTAAACAATAATAATACAGATTATAACTTATATCTGACATAGAGTAAGCAACTGTAATAATATATAAAGTTGTGCAAAAACTACCGGGTAAGTTAAATGGAAAAAAAAAAAAAACAACAATACTAACAAAACAGTAAAATCCACAATAAAAGAAAGTAAAGGAAATGAATAATAAAAACAAACTGAGGAACAACAAATAGGGCCATTAAAAAATGAAGAACGTCATGGGAGAAGTAAAACAAAATAGTAGGATCTTTGTTTTTTTTTCCCATAATTTTTTTGCATGAAACTGCAACAAAATAGAAAAGCTAGAATTTAGTAATGAAGAAAGAAAGTCGATACAAAGATAAAGTATTTGTGAACAAAAAAGTAAATAGGACTATGCTAAAAGGCCTAGTATAAGTAAAAATAACAACAACAAAAAACGATGTGCAAAACATGAGAAAAGGAGAAGTTAGGGAAAAAAGGAGATGAAATTGCATATACCAAATTCAGGTAATAAGAGATCTTAAAAAAAAAAAGAAAAACCTTTAAAGCATAAATAGTAATGCCAAAAGAAGAAAAATGATGGAATAAGTAAAAAGAGTAAAAGAGAAATAAAAAGTTCTAAATTTCCGGAAGGGGGGGGGGGGGGGGGGGGTCTCAACAAACATTTGTATTAATATTTGGATAAATTACACAAAACTCAAGATATAAAGATTAATTACAATCATCATGACCACATAAGAGGATTAAAGAAGAGAAAAAGAAAGCAATAGTAAAATGGCCTAATCATAACAACAAAATAAAGAGAATAGAGGTAAAAAGTTTTAACTCTAGGAAAAGAAAGGATAAATAGAATGGGAAAACAGCTTAGGGATTCAGTGACTAAAACACAAATAAGATATAAAACAAAAAAAGATGTTGGCTACTAACATTGATAGAAATAAAAAAAGAACATTTCCCACAACTTGGCATTGACATCATTTATTAATGAGGCCGAAAAAAACACATTTTAACATTAACCATAGCAAAGGCAACATAAATTAAAGAGTTGTGGGTAAAAATTATTAATAATACCTGAAACACTATAAATCCTGCTTGAGGAAGCAAATATGAGCTAGCCAAACACTAATAGGAGCAAATGATGCAGAAAACCTTGAAAACTACAGATAATCAAATGTGTAAATCAACGAATAAACACACAAACAAAAAAAGATTAAAAAAACCAATCAATATAGATATAACAACATTTTTATATGGCAATGGTGGCTCAGATATGGAATATTCTTAGCAATGTGTGATAAACAAATTGTGGCTGCCTACTGAGGGCAACTGCACAAAGAAAAATACATTATATCTATCAGACACATTATAGGCCAATTGTGAGACAAAGTAAGTTAAGTAATATATACAGATGTCCAAAGACTATCAGGTGAATTAAAAGGAACGAAGAAAAGAAAAAACAACACTAAGAAAACAATAAAGCTATAGCAAAAGAAAGTAAAACAAATGGACAATAGAAATAAATTAAACAACAATAAGACAGATTATAAGTTGTATCTAACACAGAGTATGCAACTGTAGTAATATATAAAGTTGTTCAAAAACTACCAAATAAGTTAAAAGAAAGGGAAAAGAAACAATAATACTAATAGAACAATAAAGCCCACGCCAAAAGAAAGTAAAAGAAATGGACAATAAAAACAAACTGAGCAACACCAAATAGGATGATTAAAAGATGAAGAATGTCATAATAGTAATAAAACAGAATAGGAGGATTTTTGTTTTTCTTTTTCTTTTCCCACAATTTTTTTGCATCAAAATGCAGACATAAATAATTTATGAACAAAAGAGTAAATAGGGATAAGCTAAAAGGTGTATCTTAAGTAGAAATAACCAAAAAAAAAAAAAGTACCAAAGTATTTTTACTAAAAAATAGTATATAAAAACATAATCGAAATAAGAAAATGTATTCATAGCAATCTTTGGACAGCTTATATATAATTTAACACATCAAAATCAATCATAATCATCATTGCCACCTAGAAAAACTTACCAAAATTAACATAGGTAAAAATATGTATATATATATGTGTGTGTGTGTACGTAGCTAAGAAAAATAAATAGGAAGTCAACAAATGAACATTATTTACTAAACAAACACAATAGAAAATAAAGATAGATAATAAGACATAAGGAATAAACATTAATACCAGTACAACAAACCAATACATCCAACATCGGCAGTAGCAGTTAAAAAATATGGATAAGGGTTATAAACAGTACCTGGATGACTATAAATTTTGCCTTACGTCTAAAATATCAGCCAACCAAATGTGAGCAAAAGCAGTGAAAGAGAGAAGGATAAATTGATCAAGCAAAAAATGATGGAGAATGAAATAAAGTAGTAAATGAGTAAGGGTAAGATAAAGAGACAAGAATGTGGAATGCAAGAGAAAGGAACAGAGATATGCATGATAAATTCATGTGCAGCAACATGGTTAAATAAAGAAGAAGAGAACAGATCCATAGCTTGTTAAAAAGACACACGTAAGAGTATGAAGTCGGTTTATAAAAGGTAAAGAACTAAAATTTCCTAATTAAATAATAAAAAAATGTATTACTCATAATAAGGAAAAGAAAAAAAAAACAAAGAATTAAAATACAAATATAACAATATCCCCATGGAAAGGAAAACAGAGGAAAAAAAAGACAGAGGATTTTTTTTTCCCAAAATTTTTCGTTCATCACAAATAATTAGGAAACACATGCACTTTTTTGTTGCTGTTTCGGGCACAAAAGTTTGAGCTGTTATATTTGTATTTTGTTGGTTCCTTTTTGTAGGTGTTATTTTGTTTGTTTTAATAGATGATAAACGTTAAAGACTTTTTTGTTGCTGTTTCGGGCCCAAAAGTTTGGGCTGTTATATTTGTATTTTGTTGGTTCCTTTTTGTAGGTGTTATTTTGATTTTTTTAATAGATGATAAACGTTAAAGTAAACAAATAAATATAATATAGTTATAAACAGTAATATATACTATTTTACATGTATTAAAAAGAAGGGAAGCTATTATTGCTCCCTGAAAATAAATATAACATAATAAGACAAAAAATTTATATACAAATTTATATCTCAATTACATAATAAATTTGGACATGTGAGTTATTTCATGGCCCTGCAAGAAAATTTTCGGATTTCCTCTTGTAATGTTTCCTCAAACAAACTTGTAGCTTATTTCTCGGTACATGGTAAGAAGAAAAAGAAAAAAACAGTGAGAATTAAATTTTTGAATATAAAAAACAAAATTTTTGATAAACAAAGATAATATTTTGAAACAAAGTTCAGACCATTGTATAAATACAAAATGTTAGACAACGGTGGAAAAAAAGCAGTAAATGAGCGAAGGAGCAGAAAGTAAGAATAGTCAGGTACAGGCAATAAATATAAGTGGCTGAAATATAAATAGCAGGGAATGATCAAAAGTGAGCTGGAAGAGGAAAAATGTCCACTACAGGTAAGGAAAACAGAAAAGTACAAAATGAGATTATATATATGACATATAGTGATATACACAACTGCCACCCATGTTATCAAGAAATTTATGCCATAACTAAGGAGACTGTATATACAAATGGTTCAGGTTATATTCAAGCGTTGGAAAAAATATATACCATGAGTAATTTAAACAAAATATGGCAATATACATGGCTACCAGCAATATTATCAGGGAATTTATGCTATAAGTAAGACAGAATAGTATAGTTAGATTAGCAATAAGTAATTGAAACAAAATCTGTTTACTGTCAGTACTATACAGCATAAGTAGTTGAAACAAAATCCGGCAACATACATGAATGATAGGGCAACATGAATGATAGGCATGTCTGTAAGAACTATTACTCAGCACATGTTAACAACAAATGATGTATAACATCATCATAACCGGGAAAAATAAAGTGTTCGAATATAAGAAACCAAGTTTTTGGTAAATAAAGGCATTCGGTTGTAACAAACTTTATAACACTGCGGTAATATCAAATGTTAGTTAATAAATTAAGAGTAACAGTAAATTATGCAAAATACAATGAAAAAGAAACAGAGTAAACAACAGAGGAAACAAATGGATATGCACAAAGTAGTAGCATAGACAAAAAGCAACTTTTATAAATACAAATATATATAATAAAACTAAAACAAATGACAAATTAAAATATATTGGCATAAATCCTAAATAATAAGGGCAACATCAATGACAGCCATGTTTGCAGTAACAATTACCCAACACATATTAACAACAAATGAAATATAACATCATCATAACCAGGAGAGAATAAGGTATTTTAATATTAAAAACCGGGTTTTTGATAAAGATAAGCGTTATATCTTAATAAGATTTAGAAAAGTTTGTAAACATAAAATATCAGGTAATCAACTTAGAACAGAAACAGGTAACTGAGAGTAGATTAGAGAAGGAAAAAAGTAAAGTGTAGTATAAAACATTTCATATAATGAACAAACATAACATTACAAAATAATATTCTAGAATAAAGCAACCGAATTAAACTGAAGAAGTTATTACCTGATTGAGCAGACCACGGGCAAAACGATAAATGAAAGAAAGCAACAAAAATTACTGAGCAGCAGGAAAGCAACGAAAATTACTGAGCAGTAGGAATAGAACAAAGATATATAAAGGAGGCGATAAGAGTAGTAAGAAACAGGTAGTATTATTATGGTCTTTAAAGAGTGGAAAAGCGGAGACAACAGAATATGGTAGACAATATATGCTGAGAAACGTAGACAACGCAATAGTAAAAGAGTAACATCCAGTATATATAGAGAAAGTTACCCATGTTTTGCTTAACCTCGGATACAAATCCCTACAAACAGAAACCAATAAAAGTGATGATTAGTTAGCAACATCCGTCACAATGCATGAAGAGCACCGCAAGGTAGAACCAATAAATAATAAACACTTATTATTCGGTTAGATATTATACAAAACGGGAAAATTAAAAATACACGTGTCAAAGTAAAAGATTAATATAAATATTACCACATTTAGATCACGACAAATATTAGACATTTGTTTTTAAAAAAAACTTTTTTTTCTTCACCAATATAATAGTCGAATAACAAATTAGGAAGGGAAAAAACAGAACAACATAAAAAAATGAACACATATCTAAAATAAATAACCCAATAGCCTAAAAAAAATTAATCAAAACATAGATCTAATAAACATGAACGAAACCATGGAAGGAAGACAAAAATATTCAACAAAATGAATTACGGAGGTAACTAATAACGTAATGAAACAAAAAGGTACCATGCATATACAACGAAAGGATGAAAATAAAATATAAAACATCGATAAATATATATATATACACAAAAAAAATGAAATACGAATAAACCTGGCGAGGAGGAAAAAAAAGGAGCTAGAAGGTTGCAGAAAGAAGGAAAATGAGAAACGAAGAAATGTGGCCAAAAGCCTAGAAAAATATACAGGTCTAAAACATTGCAGGGGGGAAAAAATTGGACAAATATAGATCCAGAAACTAAAAAGGACAAACGTAAATCTAGAAAATAATAAAAACGAACGAACCCAAAAAAAAAAAGCCTATTCCTCTTCAATCTAGGTACGGGAAAATAAAAGCAGATGTAGATCTAAAAAAGGAAGAAAAATTCTAAAAATTTGGGAAAATAAGGAACACGACAAACAAAGAAATATGGACAAATATTTAGAAAAATAAGCATATCTAAAAGGTTGCAAAAAGGAAAAAAAACAAAAGGAAAAAAATAGTTCCAGGGGGAAAAAACCCCATTCTTAGTAAAAAAAAAAAAAAAGGGGCGTTGAAGATTACAGGAGCAAATCAATCGGAAACATAAATGGCAACGGGAAGAAATAATGAAAAAATGACCGAAATCAACAAACGAAGAAAGAAAAAAGACAGATCTAAAAGGTTGCGGAAGGGAAAAAAACAAAAGAGAAAAAATAGATCCAAAAAAAAAACCCCCCAATCTTAGTAAAAAACAAAAAGGGAGCTGAAGATTACAGAAGCAAATCAACGGGAAACATAAATAGCAACAGAGAGACATAACAAAAAAATGATCGAAATCAACAAACGAAAAAGGGGGATAAAAAAATCCTGGCTTAGTTTTAGAGAAGAAGAATCTAGGAAGCTACGGAAGGAAGCAGATGAAGGAGAGAGAGAGACGAAAACAAAAAAGAATGAAAGAAAGCGAATAAAAGGAAAAGAAACGAAATAAGCAAAAAATCAATAAATGACCAAAATGGTCACAGCAAATAAACGGACAGGAAACTAAAAAGGAGGGCAATATCGTAATTTTACAAATAGGACATAACGGCAATTAAAATTTCAACGGAACAAAAAAGCAGGGCTAAAACGGGAAATACACTGTTCATTGCACTGTACCATAAACAGTGAATCCCACCCTCTCTTTTAGTATATGTATAATATATATATATATATAGATAACACACACCTACACCGAGCCTTTGTTAAAAGAAGAAGAATCCTTATCAACTTCTTTACACATCATGTCGTCATATAAGAATCTTTCATCAATTTTTGTTGACTAAAGAATTGCCTTAAAAGACAACTCATACTTGACGCTAAAATGGTCACAATTTTCTTGCTTGCCGTTTAAGCTTTTGCTAGCATGTTGAATACGAACTTCTTGTCTTGATGCCTTCTGTAAAATTTGAAAGCCACAAGTTGCACAAAACTTCCTTTAAAACGTCTTCATTTATAGGCTTGGTAATGCTTTTTTACTAAAACTTTCTTAGCTTAAAGACAGCATTATTTATTTGCAAGGAAACTTTCTTGAGCTTAGAATACCAAACAAACAAACAAACAAATGTCTCAAATTTAATAAAACATTATTTGGCTTTCCATAACAATTCTCAATAGTTCCATTGGAAACCGTCACCAAGTGCCCTTATAATTGAAAAGAACTCTTCAGTAGATAAGCCGGAACCGGCCACATTCTCGGTGTTATTATTGTTGCTATTGCCTCTGTTAAAGGGCGTTGCAGATTCCCTAGTTTTTGGTCCGAAAACGAACCTGCAAACGGGACACTGAGCGTTGCTTTTCGCCCACGGCACGATGCATTCTTCATGGAACATGTGCTTACATGGAGTGATCATCACCTCTTGCCCGCGCTCAAAGTCCTCCAAGCAAATGGCACACCTTTTGCCATCTTCTTCGTTGTCGATCTCCTTGGGATTCACGGGAGTGTCTCTGTAGTACAAGTTGATTCTTGTTGTTATTCTTTTCGAGTTCGGATTATAAATTTGCTTTCTTAGATTTTCCAAAGCCTTGTTTTGCTCGATCCGGGAACTCGATCTGGGGTATTGTTCTTCAGTCCGTCGGAGAGGCACGTACCATGGATCAATTGGCCTAGGAGGGGCCACGTCACGGGATGGCTGTCTAGGCCAAGGATTGGATTCTCTTGGCGGGTCATTGTCGAGGATTATGATTTGAACTGAGGAGGACCGTTGTGGTGCTGGGATGCTGCTAAGTGTTTGGTGATGGATACTAGTAGATTAGGAAGAGAAGTGAAACAAATAAGAAGTAATGTAATGATATGAACATAAGCAAGGAAAAATAGTTTTTTTTCTAATCTTTCCTGCTTAATGATTTTACTAGTTCATACTTTGCTATTGCCTGAAAACAGAGAACATGTCTCTATGAAATACTTGGAAATGAAATTGTTCCAATTTTCTATATTGAAATCTACAGAAACTCACAACAATGCCTGTGAATATTATTAAAATATAAAATTATTGTTGATCCACCTTCTAACGGCTTAAATTTTTAGGAGAATTAGTAAACTAAAATATACCTGTCCGAGCCAAAACTTGACGTCCTTCTGCCAAATGACCGTTGTGCTTCCATTGTTCCTCCAGAATCCTAATATATTTGCGCCCAAAAAAGGCAAAATAAATTTAAAAAAAACAGCTAATATCACGGAATTATTTTCTTCTATGAACAAAAAGTTAGCGTGCCGAACAAGGAAATTCCATTTTTCTGCTTCCGGGCATCATTTCTTGAGAAATGAGAAGACAAAAGGGATGGTATATGATTAGCTTGTAAAATCTTTTGGTTTGGATCAAACAAACAAGCAATCATATCACTGAATAGTTTCTCTCTTCTGGAGGAATGTAAAAGGATACTTACTTGGTTGCTTCTAAAGGAACGTGATCCTGACAAGCGCTGCCCAAAATTTGATTCATTAGAGTTGGGAGTGTAGGCACCGTAGTCCCTTGAGGGCCGCCAGTTCTCCACCGGGGTCGGAGCGAAATAGTTCCTGCTGCTGTTGCTTCTGCTCAGCATGTCTTCCTCTTGTGGATCTCCGCAAATTTTTATTCCTTAATTGGATGTAACTGAAATATTTATTTCTGCTTTGAGATTGAGGATTATATATATATAGATTGTACTTCATTAGTCGTGGACATGATGGTTATATCCTTGTCAATGTTCTGGTTTCTGCTTTCCTGCTTTTGTAAGTTTTTGGTTTTAGTGTCAAGTTCTTAAAGTATGATTCTTTGTCCATTTCAAAAGAGATTCTATTCCATGGTGGCTAGTGCTCCAAAAATTGAAAGATGGGGTGGAAATTTAGAAAGGAACAAATTCTGATTCATGAACAGTGAAAATTGAGATAATTACCATTTCAACAAGGTAGTATTCTATTGAGTAGATTGCGTTCTTTAGTCTATAAATTTTTAGCCCCGTTCATTTCGCTAATTCGAATCACAATTGAAGTTTTGTTAAAATTTAACTAAATTTAACTTTTTTATTACAGTATTTTCTCTCATATGAATTTACTTTTTTAACTTAAATTCTTAACTTGAATAAACAAAAGGAACGGGACTTGACACATTTTGGCTCCATTAACTTTGACAGGGCATCTAATGATCTGTTTCTTTGTTAGTCACTTGATTATTGAATTGATGTTCAAGCACAAGCAAGTGAAATTAGCCGTTGATTGGAGCTCAAAGAAACTACAGTTTTCAGCAATCATATATATCTGTTGTAGTTTTCAGCAATTATTATATGTACTTTTTTTTTGTGACTTTACAACAATTAAGCGAAACAATTATTAAAGTAATCAAAATTCATAGGATTGGATTCTTATCTAACAAGCTTTGTTTCTTTTAAGAATGCTTCTGATGGGGTTAGAGCACCTCCTCTTTCTTTTTCTCTTTTTTTTTTTTTTTTTTTTTTTTTTTTTTTTTGTTTTAACTTAAAATATCAATATGAGCTACTTGTTTCATTATCTGCGAAGTTTAACTTGGTTGGTAAAAAAGTATATTATTTCGGTGCTTTTATATGGTTATACGGTATACAAATTGCTGTAATCAAATCAACTATGACTATGGAACTGAAAACTCACGGCCAACAAAAATTCCTTTTTGAAACTAGGGCTAAGCTCACTTACCAGAATAATATCCTTAGCTCTATTCTCATAAGATTGTAATTTGTTCGACACCATAGGAACCTATACCATGCTTTGCTTTTTATTTAATACATTTTTACAAATTAAAGTCTTGAACTATGCACTATGCTTCGCTTGGTACTAATGCAAGTTGGGTTTCGAATTTCATCTACGCTTAAAATAGATGCCTATATACTCTCTGTTTGGACTGATAAGTGCGTGGCTATTTCTTTGTTCCACCTCTTTTCCCTTTAATTGTTCTCTGTTGCCTTTTCCCTTTAATTGTTCTCTGTTGCCAACTGATAGTGTTGAAGAATAGACGGATATGGAGCCATTAGTGAGATCAAACGCACATGTGTTATGTATTTAGAGCCCGTTTAGTTCGCTGATTCAATTTTTTAATTTAAATTGAAATGTGACTTTATGTAAGAAATTTTTACTGTAACAAAAAAATTAAATGTAACTATTTCTAATAACTTTTTACTGTAATAAAACTTAAATTCTAAATTCAAATCGGTAAAATAAATGAGACATTAGATTTCCAACAGGAGAGAGAAAGTGAGAGAGAGAGATCCACTTTGGAAAAAGGGCCCTGTAGTTTGATTATTGAATGTCAAAATTCACTAGACTCGTTTGTTTAAGGCGTTTGAATCCATGATTCTTATTCTATTACAGTACTTTTTTATTACAAAAAATTTAAATAAAAAAAGTTCTCACCAATGGGTTCTTTCACAAAATCAGACTCAGAGTCAGACTTAAACGCGTGAATCACATGAGCCTCGTTTTTTATTCTTTTCCTCTGTCTCTTCTATTTATTTAATAACGACCATGTGAAAAATAATTTGATCGAACAAGTCAAGCATAAACTCAAAATCCACTTACCTATTTCCTTCTCAAAACCATGCGTGAACAAGAAGGGGGAAGAATCTCATTTCCTTTATTGACTGTTAGGATTTAGGAAGGATGCCACCCAAAAAGCTAAAACCAAAAACCATCGTCACTCATTCTCAAAAAGAATGTTGCGTTTCCTATACACATTTTAAGTAAATATAAACTAATGAAATCCATTTCTTGACTTCTGCAGTAGGAAAACAGTTTTTCGTGAAGTCAAAATTGTGACAACAATCATTCATAAATTTAAAACCCAATGCACTACAAAAGAGAGCGCAAGACATAAATCATCATCTCCGATTCCAACATATTTCTCTAAACCTGTAGGGTCACAAATTAAGGAAAGTAACAAATAAGAAAACGAAAAAACTACGGGCAGAAGTAACAAGCTCACAGCCAAGGGAGAGATTGCATATCATACCTCCAGCTCATGAGTTCACCAAGTTGATACCAAATATTGATAAACCATTTTGGTGAATTACTTGCTCATAGTAGAAGACAAGCAAAAGTTCCAGAATATTGACCCCATCGACATGAATGCTACACGGGCTTGAAGGGGTACCACCCTGTCAAGAACATAACAAAGGTATAAAAAGGTCACTACCGCCTTCCAACTATAACGGTGATAACAACATTCTATGCCACGATGACCATTATAGATTATTGAACCTGTTCACTCAAGTTACTCATATTGTGAGAAATTCACTACAGCCTTCCAACTATAACGGTGATAACAACATTCTATGTTATGATGACCATTAACGATTATTGAACCTGTTCACTCAAGGTACTCGTATTGTGAGAAATTCAACTGTTGCTGAAAAGAATGCATATTTAGATCAAAGTTCTCAGCACCAGTTATAAAAGTATTTTTAGGGAAACTCTTTTACTTCTTCAGTAGTATTCTATGTTAGAGGTAGTTATGCATGGTCAGCAGTCAGCGTGACTTTTCTCTTAACTTCTCCCTAGACCAGAGAGAAAGAGAGAGAGAGCGGACTCATCGTCCTAAAATTTCTGCAGGCAGAGTTTTGGGGGAAATTTTGAGAATGAAATTAATGTCGAAAAAAAGTGTAACTCAGACTTAAAGAACAAAAAAAAAGGTACCAGAAGTTCAATACACTGACAGGTATCCAGAACCTAAAGCCTGCATAAATAAAGCGACAGTAAAGAATATCAGATTGCATAGTAGAAGAAGTATATAACCAAGCTAATGAAACGAATACTTCAACATGGCTATCAGCATACCATAAAATAGAGTAGGAAGAGCATCTTTCTGGTACTTGTCCGGTAGCTGTGCAAGCTTCCCTTGCCATAGATTGTTCCATGCAAAAACAACCGCAATGACACAAGGACCAAGCACTATTTGGTTTAACAAAACCTGTAAGACAATAAGTTGAGTCTTTCTTTCTGAACAAGTATACAAAACTACAACATCAAATGAAAAAGAACGAGTTTACATTACACCTTTAGCATTAGGTTCCTCACTGTCGGCTTTGGCAGACTGCGATCCAGATACTGGTACCACGCATAAGAACCGGGCCCATACAAAAGAAACCCGTAGGAAGCCATCCGAAGAGCACGGAGCCAATCATGATCCGAAAGAAGACTCTGCATCACATCCTATGGGCCCAAAAACCCCATGAAACCACTTACGTGAAAAAAGAACATAAAGACAAAGCTTAACATCACATAAGTTCATTAACGGGGGTTAGTACAGAATGAAACAGTAATGTACATAAAGTCATGGCCTAGAAATTCCTCTAAAGTACTAAGAATGTAGCAACTTTAGAATCGAAATTGATGAAGAAAGTACAGCTACATAAAGACTCTTTGTGGAATTAACCATTTTTATTAATATTATCTCATAAAACAAACAAGCATGCTTCAATTAATTTCACAATAAATTCCATTGAGTTTTTTTTGTTTAGCCTTCATGAGTGGACGCAAGCAAACACAATCCAAACCCCTTCTTACAATACCATGGATTCCTAAAACAGAGAAATCAGCTAAATTGTATATGCTCCTCAAACACCAACTAATTCAACTTTTTTTCCATGTAAAATCATTCATATCATCATTTTCAGCAAAAAAAATAAAAGAACACATTTTCCACAATTACGAAGCAACGAACAAAAATGACAGAAAGTATTACTACCACGAATCACAAAGAACAAAAACTAAAATAGTCATAAAAACGTAAAAAAAAAAAGTCATCTTTTGTGCTCCGACATTTTCTCAGCAACCAAACAGGCATGGAAAACAAAGAAGAATCATTCAGAGACCTGAGAGGCGCCACGGGAATCGGTGAGAGAGGAATCTTGCTTGGCGGCCTTGGACCTTCTCCACCGGTGAGTGAGCTGAGCAATTGTGTCGCCGGTGAGGGCGAGTGAGCCCGCAGTCACGGCTTGCTTGAAGGGGAACCGGTAACCGGATCCTCCGGTGGCCTCCACAGAGTCCGACAACTTTGAATCCGATCGTTCTCTCCCTTGTCGCTTAGAGTTACGCCGGTTACGTTTTCTTGGAGGAAGGTTCGAGCCCCAGAGGCCGCCGTTGCCTCCACCGCCCAACGCGTGCATTCTGTGAACTGGGAAGAGGGAAAATAGAAAACCCGAAAAACGGCGTTTAATATGTGGGTGGGAATGGGATAATGGGAAGGACTAGGGAGAAAAATAAAAACAAAAGAGGAGGGAGAAATATATTCATGATTTTAACCCCTGACTTTGCTTCAATTGTCACTTCATCCTCGGAAATAAAATTTTTAACCCCTAAGAGCATCTCCAGTGCAATACTATAATTGACGTGTTAAATGTAAATTTAGCATTTGAGTGTAAAAAAATACTCTCTAATACAATTTATTTATTTTGTTAAATTTCTCATATGCTATACATTATGATAAATTTCTCACTAAGACATTGGCCAATGGTAAATTTGCCACAAAAAATGGTTAAAATGGTATATTTGGCATTAACATTCATTTATGCTCCAATGCGCTACTGCCATTTTCTTCTTGTATATAACATGGCAAATTAACTCATTTAACGCATGTATAATTGAGTATGAACTGTCCATGACTTGGTTTCTATTTAAATGTGCAGATGATACTGGGATGTTTTATGGCATAAAATATTTCAATGACTTACTAATGGAAGCTGGGCCTAATAGACACGTCCGAACAGAATTGCTTCTGTTATTTTTATTTCATCTTTTATGAGGTGAAACAAATTATGTTCCCACTGCATTGGCAGTACGATATTGCCAGTAGTAGGTAAGATCAGTAGCCTACATGAACATAAACGTAGTGCATGATATTAATCCAAGTGTTTGCTGCCACTAACGAAAAAACATAAGGAAAGCTTTAGCCAATCAACGCCCAAGTTCGTCCTAGAAATTGATATTTTCTTTTTATTTTTAACCTTTTAGATGACATACTTCAGAAAATCCTTCACTAGTCCAGTTTAATTATAACAATTGCATATGTTATCCAATAAGCTATAAAAAAATACAATTTGAATAACTGCCCAGTTTATCTTGGAACTCATCAACACTAATCTTAATAACTGCCCAGTTTTTACCCCTGGGGTGTTAGTTGGAAATTTGGAGTAGTCAGGCCTTTGGTTTGTTCGTACAAGGTTTGGGCTTCGTACCACCTCATGGGTGCCAATTTGACAAAGGTCAGAGTTTTCTGACTTTCAAAGATTGGAGGGTTTGCTAGGGGGCTCCAGTTTCTAACTCGGGCTCAAAAAGTCCGTTCGGGAATTTCTAAGTACAATAAATAAATAAATAACTACCCGGTTTTTGTGGACAAAATAATATATTAAAGTCTCGTTCATTTCACCGATTTAAATTTTTAATGATAGGTTTTTACAGTTAAAAACTCTCAGAAAATGTCACATCTGACTTTTTCTGTTACAGTAAAAAGCTCTTAAAAAATGTCACATCTAAATTCGAATTGAAAACTCGAATTTGCAAAGTGAACGAGGCCTAAATTCCAAATCTCAACATGGAACAGAAGTGTTGTGTTAATTCATGAAAAGAGACTTTTAGGCCTCGTTCGTTTCGCTGATTCGAGTTTAGAATTCGAGTTTTGTTACAGTAAAAAGCTCTCACAAACAGTCACATCTAACTTTTTTGCTACAGTAAAAAGCTCTCAAATAAAGTCACATCTAAACTCGAATTCAAAACTCGAATAAGCAAAGTGAACGAGGCCTTAGAAGTCGAGGAACGACATTTTATAAAACAAGTACCAGTGAAGACTGAAGAGTTATATTAGTTACTGACAAGACCAGAAACAGGAAAGAAAACAAGAGCATTCAAATACAACAATTTAGACTAGGCAGAAAACGATATATTACAGTGAAGTCGAAACAAAAAGTAAAGCTTACCTTGAATTGACAATGAGTATCTCAGCGTCAGACCTCACCATAATGTCCTTGAGGGAAATAAAGCTTGGAGTATAAGCTATGAGTTCATACCTCTTAAGGCCATTAAGCCTAAGGGTACGTTCTTTTCAATAATTTGAAATTCAAGATTAGAGTTAAAAAAGTGAGTTTAATTGGAATTGAGTTTCAAATTTGAGTTGTGTGTTCACTTAGTTAGTTTGTGAATGTTAAACTTGAGTTTTGTGTTCACCTTTGAAAAAAACATAACTCCAATTTTAGCAAGTTTTGACATGGATTTTTTTAAAGAGAGAAACCATAAACACATACATTCATATATAATAATAAAAACGTCCATAAGTTTAGCATTACAAACTCATATTAATCGTTGAAATTACGAAACAAATATATGTAACTACCGATTGCGATATGCTTCTAATGCCCCCCACATGCTAGCAGCCATCTCATCCCTCAAAATATTCATTTCCCTACGATTTGCGGAGTTGTGATTTTGTTCCATTGCCCGATCAGGATTGTGATTCTGATTAACATCTTGATCCGCATTCTCCGGATCAATATCAACAACTGGTACTCCGTCTCGTGTGTACTGGTTTAGTAGCTCGTCGTTATGGTTGTACATATGTATGAAATTGTGAAGCACGGCACAAGCAACAGGAATTTGTATCTGTTTCTCTATTGGGTAATTATTTATGCACTTTAGTATGCGGAACCGTGCTTTCCAAACACCGAAAGTGCGCTCAATAGAATTTCTTAGGGACGAATGCGTATAATTAAACAACTCACGCTGAGTTCGAGGACGGCCACGTCTTGCCCTATACTCTTGAAGGTGATATGTGCTCCCCCGGTACGGCGCCAAGAAACAATTGGTATTCGCGTAGGCAGAGTCTACAAGGTAGTATTTCCCTATATTAACCATTACAAATCAATAATTAAGTTCTGACAACCAACCGACAATACTTATTCTATATTGAATGTATAGCAAGGATTGTTGTTCGCATACCTGGCGGTGGATTTGGGAAATTTTTATCTCTTGTACTTGTTGCATCCGCAAGAACGCGCGCATCATGGGCAGAGCCCTCCCATCCAGCTAAGATGTAAGTAAACTTCAAGTCAAATGAACATACCCCTAACACATTTTGGGAGTAAAAACCCTTCCTATTCCG
>NW_010363284.1:147553-188919 GCF_000414095.1 Morus notabilis
AATTCTTTTTAGTTGTTCAATTTATAAATTCTAAACCAGTGGTGTATGGACTGTATGACTGCATGATGAGACTATCATAGAGAGGTATGACTCATGCATGATAATCAATTAAGAACAATACTGCTTTTTAATGTCAATAAAAGAGAACCATAAAAAAAAAAAAACAATACATTACGGATATTTTATATATCAATTTTTCCAACTGCTAATAATTGAGGAGCTATGTTTCGGACATGAAAAATGTTCAACACAACCAATATCGAAGGCCCCTGTATCACTCCAACACACCCAATGGTTGATTCCACGACTAAACTAGCTTCAAACCATGTTTTATCTCGTAATCTATCTGCTTGTCCTATATGAAAATTCATAGTAATAAGTGGGAGAGTGTTTACCGTGTTTGATCCTGTTGATGAGACCGGATGCTCTGCTTCGATTACGGCCAAACGCGAGTGCGACAGAGCTGCTAAAGAAGTTCGCCGACGGCAACGACAACGGAAACAATGGCACCGGGGACTACAGCTATGCACTCGAACACAACGTGCCACTCTACATCGACTCAAATATAAGGCCAATTGAAGATGCCGCTCCACTCTCTTCTTTCCAATTGTCTCCGTTTTGAAAATTGAAGAACACAGGGAACACGAAGGAATGGATCTAGGGTTTGCTATTTCTTACAGAATCAGGAAAGGGGTGGTATTTGAGGGATTTCTGGGTGAACGAAGAGGGAAAATCTGAAGGCACCCCGATTGGCACAAATCCACCGAGTCAAACTAGCATCGACTGCCCGGATTCTCACCTTTCTCAGAGATTCCCGAATGTAGCAGATGGGAGATGGTGAGAGAAGAGAAGCAAATTTCCCTAGCCAAGCATTAATGAGCTCTGGAAACGAAGGAGGGGCCTCTCGTGAGCCAAGCAGTAAACACCACAGAGCAGGAATAACACTGACGCGCATGTGAAAAGCTGATATGTGGAGAATCTGAACTGTAGCAGTCAGATTCGAGTTATTGAAATATGAGGGGCTAGCTGAAGGTCATAACTCCGGATACTAACTCGAGTGTGGACTTTGAGTTTAGGTTACCGAACAGTCAACTAGGCTCAAAACTCAGATTGAATTGGGCTAACTCAAGTTTAATAGCCCAAACGAACGCACCCTAAGATATTTCCATTCAGAAACATTAAAATAAAGCTTCGCTGTTAAAGTAATTCATCGGTTGATATAAGCCATAAGGCCACCTATCAAAACTTTGGTCCACAGAAAACAATTTTGTCCAAGATTTATTGACACCACAACTTTTCATGACCCAAATCTATAGCCATCGAGCCTGAGAAGCATCACAAACCGAAAGATCACCTTTTAAAACTCCCACACTCAAACACTCATACTCTATACTGTTCACTTGAGGCGGCCGAGGAAGTGGCTCGAATTGCTCATCATCAAAGTTGAATGAAATTATGCAATCTGAAATCTTGTGGTTGATACAAAAACAATAAAGAGCTCCATTGCAATAAGTGGGAAATGCCAGCTTATGTATTGAGTAGGGAGCATTAACAACACGACGCCATGAATCTGTACCAAGAGTGTGTACCTCTGCAATCGTACCACCATACGTTGCGAAAGCACCATCATACATTGCCTAGTCATCAACTGGATCTACCAGTGACGGTCGAGTAAAAATTCTAAATCACCTCCGATTCATTACTCTTTGGGCTGAGACCTTTGGAATCAGCTTGGTTATTATTGAGCACAAATTGATCAGCATTGCGCACGGTGATCTTCAATTTGACATTGAGATCTATGTGACAATCACGAGTGACATAATTCACTTTCAATTTACTTGGGCAGTGGCAGTTCTCCTTCAGATCAAAAGCACGGCCATCTTCTTCGTCAGTGTCAACCAACAAAAGGGTTCTAGCTAAATTTTAGTTAAATTCTAATTAAAATGACTAGAAAGTCATTTTAGTTAGTAATTTTTTTTAGTCACTCCAACCATACTCCTTATCTTAACAAAACATAGATTATTTTAATATTTATTGAATTTAAATATAAATAATTTTATTAAATTTACAAAAGAATCTTTACATTTATTATAGTTCAAAGAATATAATATCACAAAAAATGAAATGTTTAACCTCTCCATACTAGCTATATATAGCTAGTGTAGAATGCATTCTCTAAAATATCTATCATTTAGCTAATATGGTTGGAATAGAGAAAAGCTAAAAAATAATAATAATAATTACCTATTTTAGCTACAAATATGAAATAGCAAGCTCATATTCCATATTTTAACTAAATATAAATTATTTTAATATTTATGCCCTTATATAATTTAAAATACAATTGTTGAATTTACAAAAGAATCTTTACATTTATTAGAGTTGAAATACAAAATAATACAAAAAATGAAATGGCTTGCCTCTCCATGCTAACTATATTTAGTTAGTGTGGAAACTATTTTATTTAATTTAAAATATAAATAATTTTGTTAAATTTAGAAAAAAAAATCTTTACATTTATTACAGTTGAAAGATAAAATAATATAAAAGATGAAATGACTAGCATCTTTATGCTATCTATATTTAGTTAGTGTGAAAGATATTCTCTAAAATAGCTAACCATTTATTTAGTAGTTGGGATGAAGAAAAGTAAAAAAAAAAATCAAATCATTTAACTATTTGAACTAAAAACATGAATGAGACGTTTGATTCATGGATTAGAATCATGAGATTAGAACTATTTTTTATTTACGTGTATTTTTTATGAGAAAAAATACTGTAGCGAATCATGAATTATGATTCGAATCAGGATACGAATCCCCCTACCAAATGTCACAGAAATGATACTAATACTTTATATTTCTCAAATATTCAAAGAAAATAAAATCCACAAGGACAAATTTACCCTTGATAAACAAGAAATTTGAAATGAAAGGTGTTCCACAACCCTACTTTAGAAGCCATGCTCGGCTAATGTCTTATGCGACGTTGGGGTGTGCTACTATGAGCGAAAAGGCCCATTTTTCAAGTAAAATTAAATTATGCTCTTTCCGTTTCATTAGTGATTTTGGGCATTTTCAAAGTGACAATGAGACTGAAGCAGGATGATACTAATGCCTTTCAGTCATGTCATTTTCGTTCTATTGGCGAGTCTCATAATTTTTAAAGTGACAAAAGGGATAGGACGGGACGACAATGATGCTCTCTTCATTCAGCTTACAATGCTCTCGTCTTTTAATACCCCACGTTTTTTATTATTTTAAATTCGTACCTTCATCTTTTAAAATATCAATGTTTAGTAATTTTAAGTCTTTTTTTAGATATAAAATGTCGAATTTATCTTTTTAATAATTTATGATTAATTTGATTTGACAATGCAAATTTGATATTTCATATCTTAAAAAAAGCCTCAAAGTACAAAAATCTAATTTTTTAAGACGTAAAAGTACTAATTTAAAATTAAAAAAAAATACAAGGTATTGAAAAACAATTTCGTTATAACATAGGGTATCAAATTGAAATTATTTAAAAAAAAGAAATTGAAGGGTGAAATGGACTTTTCACGTAGATTTGTTTGACAGTCACAGCATTCTAGACACGGGTTTTCCGCTCGCGCGGTGAAATGACATTACAACACTTTTAAGGAAGGAATTCAGCAACTCTCTCTTTACTCTTCTTCTTCCTTATTCTAGGGGTGTACATTGGTTGAAAACGAACTTTTTTAGTCGGTTTAAGAATTGACCACGTCAATTTTTAAAAATTAGAACCGAGAACGGAACCGATCATATTGAGCAGCGATCAGTTTTCGACCGACAGTGATCAGTTACTGTCGGTCCCCATTTATATATATATATAAAAAAAAAGTAAGCTAATTTTTTTTTTTAGCCAAAATTCAAAGAAGAAATTTTTTTTATCCAAAAGCATAAAAGCCTATAAAAATAAGTCTTTAAAGAGAAAGCATATAAGTGAACTGAAACCCTACAATCCTTATATAGGTGAATTGAAGGAAGACATTCTCATAACTTTTAAATGTGAGACTCTTTCTTGTATGTTTACTTTTATAAGTTATAATGCATCTAATTAATAAATATTTTCGACTACCTCCACTACCTGAACTGACCACCTCTGTTGCCTGAACCGAGAACCAGCATAGGCAGTTTGGTTAACCGATCGAGATGGTTGTTTTTGCACAGAAACTGATTTTTTTTAGATTTTCACAGTCGGTTTGTCTGTCAGAAGACGCTCGGTGGCATTTTTTTAGTTTTTTGAACCCTCTTAGCCTCTATTTGGTTCGTTGATTCGAATTTTGTTGATTTGAACATTTTTACTTCAACAGAAAAATTCAAACTATGTGGTTTAAATTGTAGTTTGAATTGGAGTTTGGATATGCATTTAAAATTTTTAATCTAAATAGAGAATAAAATTCAAATTTGTATTTGGTAGGTGTGAAAAGCAAAGAGAGAAAGCACATTTTTACTGTTCAAAAATGGTTTGAAGGGTTGAACTTATGGGAGAAGCTAAACTCTAAATTGGACAGTTAATTCAGTTCAAACGGAAAATATAATTCGAATTGCATGCTTACGAAACATGAGTTTAAACTGTACTCATTGTTCAAACTAAGTTAAATTAAGCTAAACCAGTAAAACAAAACGGGGCTTAATTAACAAATGAAGGGTCTATGATTTAGGATTGTATAACATTAATAATGTAATTTATTATCGAAAATAGTAGAAAATATGCCAATATGAAAAGCTTAAGAAAGTATATAGGCCAATTTTTAGTTATAGAAATTAATAGGCCATAACTTGTCAAGTTATGGTTCATAATCAGATAAGTTATAGACAAATTTGTCAAGTTATGGTTCATAATCAAACAAGTTATGGACAAAAACCGTGAATTATGGACAATAATTTGTCAAGTTATGGTTCATAACCAGACAAGTTATGGACAAAAACAGTAATTTGGCATATTTATTAACTTATGTAAACTATTGGCCTATTAACTTTAATTCATCTCAAGTCTTGACATATTTTCCTCTTTCTCCCATTTATTATTAATATTAATCCATAGGTGATAAACCACCAAGTTAATCAGCGACAAACCATCAAGTTAACCAATAATAAATCACAAATCAATCAATCATTGCTTAACAATTTGTAAAAATAAATATATATATATATATATTTCTAATTTAACAAAATTTGGATCATAGTCTAAAATATGCTTAAAAGCGGCCATTTACTTTAAAACCCCTTTGATTAATTACAAAATTAAGCAAAATAAAATTTGACAGTAAACAGTTCAATATAAAAAGGACACAAAAAACTCTATTGTCCCCCATCTTCATATTCCCCTCTTTTTTTTTTTTTTTTTTTTTTTTTTGCCCTCACCAAACCTCAGAATTCTCAATTTAACACCTCTTGGGGAAGGCGAGTCAACCACTATGTGATAGCTCTGATCCAAAACTTAAAGGTCAAAAATTTCTGGAACAACTATTACAGAGCGAAATCATTGATCATGTACTTAAGTCTAACAAAACCAAGTTTTCAAAGTACTACTGTAAACTATACTGCCAAAAGTAATCTAAAATGTTCAAGCACTTCCAAGGTATGAGTATTGAGTGATTGGTCTTCTGGGGGAAAAAAACAAAGTAGAAACCAAGCTATACTGAGGGCAATCATGCAACACTTTTTACAAGATGGCACTTCAACTAAACTTCAAGCATTAATCTTCCACAAAACACAAACAACACAGTGGCCAGTCCTTCAAGTCCTTCACTACATCAGAATTTTTTCCACAGGTGTTTGGTTCAATAGTCTTCTTCAACTTCATACGACTTGCGGTCGAGATAACCCCGCTCTGTGTAATCTCTCCCCAAGAACAGAGCTCTAGGGCTTGTCTTTTGTCTAAAAAACTCAAAAAAAGACAACTCGAGTTTTAATTTTATTCAAGTTCACGTTCTTTTAAGTTTCAACTTTATTCAACTTTACTCAACTTTATTCAAGTTACAACTTCAACTCAAGTTATAACTCAAATTTATAGTCTCTCCTGGCAGTTTCAACCTCCTACATTTATATCAACATTGAGAATCACAAGCTTTTAGATAATATAGCATTTCCTAGCACCAATTGTAACGCCCCTCCCAAGTAAGCAGCTAAAAATAACGCCCGCTCGTAAAAAACATTAACTAAAATAAATAATATTACTTAATAGATAAATAATATCTATTACAAATACAATCTTTGAATAAAATTCTTAATAATCTTCGAACAGAATTCTTAGTATTACAAATTTCATTTCTTAAGATCTCATAACTTGTAATGGGACCTTGAATCATTCTTACTCAGTCAACTAGAACTTTTATATTAGTACCTACCTGCATCACGAGAACTATATGAGTGAAAGCTCAGTAAATAAATCATAAATAATTTTCACTTTCAAATATTTTCTTTAACATTTAGGGCCTTCTTGTATAATATTAATCTTATATTACTAGAACCTCTTTCATATGACCTCTGTCATAGAATATCTTATTTCTCCAATATTTGGCCCTTCATCATATTTCAATCAGTTCAATAATAGACACAAAATTCACATCATACTCATAAATACTTTTCAATTCTCATGAAAACATGTCAACAATAACATATATAAATTAAAAATTTTCATTAAAAATATACTACTATTTAAGTGATATAGTGAAAAGTCTACTTACAATCAAACTGTTTAAGTGGAAAAACTGCTCTCGTAGCTTTCCTTTCCTTTCGTTTCTCTCTCTTTATTTTTTTTTTCTTGTTTTCTTTTCCTTTCGTCTTTCATTTCTCGCGGTTTTCTTCCAAGGCTCTACTTAGTTGTATGTGAATCCTTATTATACATATACGCCATGAAACTTAGATAAACTTGGTCATATAACTCATCTCAAAAGCGTTGCCACATGTAAACTACCTAAAACCTTGCCACCTCCTAAATGGCCTTTACGCCTCATGCTTAAGATATTAACTTAAGCCTCGTTCGTTTTACTAATTTGAGTTTAGAATTTGAGTTGAGATGTGATTGTATGTGAGAGCTTTTTACTGTAGTAAAAAAGTTAAATGTAATTGTTTGTGAGAGCTTTTTACTGTAACAAAACTCAAATTCGAAACTCGAATCAGCGAAACGAACGAGGCCTTAATTACCTTCTTACTTCATTTATCATAAATAAAAGTAACAACTTGTATAAGTTAATCATAAAATTCTACATAATTTAATCTCATATCAACTTAAAATATCTAGTGGCACTTAAAAATAATAACGAAATTACTTATTTGATCTAACTTTTCAAAAATCTCCAATAATAATAAAATGAATTAAATTTTACATTTCTTATCAAAGTTAGTAGCTTAAAAATTATGGGTATTACAACCCTCCCTTTCTCACTGAAATTTTGCCCCCGAAATTTAATAATTCTAATTTTTCCAACTAAACGTGTGTTCTAATAAATTTAAAAACATATCTAATCCTTAAAACACAAATCTTATGTTGACTGAACAGTAGGTCTCATGACACTGTCACTATATCTCCAGAATCGTATTGCACTGATACCAAATTGTAACGCCCCTCCCAAGCAAGTAGCTAAAAATAACGCCAGCTTGAGAGAAACATTAACTCAAATAAAAATATTACTACTTAAAATATTGGCATCACAACTTTTTTTTCATTTTTTGAGGGCGTTTTTAGGTAGACATGCTTAGAAAAATGTAAAGATCGAGTCAGTAAAATTTTGAAATTTGTTGATGTCATTTTTATTTTATTTTATTTTTTAAAGGTGAAAAATAGAGAAAATCATAAAAAAAACAGATGGGATTTTCCTTGAAATTTGACCATGTAAACTTTGCATTATGTAGGAGTAGGTCGGACAAATTTAAGTCTCTGATAAATTCGTCAAAAATTCTCATGCTTCTAGTGATTTGATCGCTACCACACTTCTCCGATGACTATTCAATTTTTTACGATTTTCTCTATTTTTCATTTTTGAAAAATAAAATAAAAACGACGTCAACAAATTCTGAAATTTTACAGATACGATCGTTACATTTTTCTAAGCATGTCTGCTTAAAATCGCCCACAAAAAATGAAAAAAAAAATGATCCCAAAAAGCCCCCCGGTGCGCAATGGGGCGCCCAGTGGCCGGGGGGTCAAAAATTACTACTTTTATTTATGTTTTGCATCCTAAAATTAATACACGATTTTTCAGAATTAATGCAACAAGCGGCACAATTTTTTGATGAATATTCTACTGACGTCGAAAAATTCTGAAATTTTGCAGACACGATCCTAACATTTTTCTAAGCATCCCTGCAAAAAATCGCCTTGAAAAAAAGAAAAAAACATGATTTCAAAAAACCTCATGGTGCGCGTAGTGTGGCGCCCAGCGGCTGAGGAGTCAAAAATTCACATTTATATTTACATTTTGTATCCTAAAATTAATAGACGATTTTTAAGAATTAATGCAACAAGCGGTACGATTTTTAGATGAATATTCTATTTTTTACGATTTTCTCTATTTTTTGACATTGAAAAATAAAATAAAATTAAAACGACATTAAAATATTCTGAAATTTTGTAGACACCATCCTCACATTTTTCTAAGTATGCCTGGAAAAAATCACCCTAAAAAATTGAAAAAAAATGATGTCAAAAATCCCCCTGGTGCGTATAGTGTGGCGTCCAACAGCCAGGGCGGTAAAAAATTCATATTTTTATTTACGTTTTGCATACTAAAATAAATACAAAATTTTTAAGAACTAATGCAACAAACGACACCATTTTTAGATGAATATTATTTCTTATATATTTTGTCTATTTTTTGCATTTGAAAAATAAAATAAAAAACACCGCCAAGAAATTTTGCAGTCTGGATCATTACATTTTTCTAAGCATGTCTGCTTAAAATCGCCCACAAAAAATGAAAAAAAAAAAAAACGATGTCAAAAACTCACCCGGTGTGCAGTGGTGCGCCCAGTGGCTAGATGGTTCAAAAATTCAAATTTTTATTTATGTTTAACATTAAAAAATTAATACACAATTTTTTAGAATTAATACAACAAGCGTCACCATTTTTCGATGTACATTCTATTTTTTTATGACTTTCTCTATTTTTTGCCTTTAAAAAATAAAAACGATGTAAAAAAATATGAAAATTTTGCAATCACGATCATCACATTTTTTTTAGCATGCCCGCAAAAAAGCCCCCTCAAAAAATGAAAAAAAAAAAAAGGCAAATAGCCCACCAGCGCGCAGTGGGGTGCCCAGCGGCCGAGGGGTCAAAAATTGACATTTTTATTTACGTTTTGCATCCCAAAATTAATACATGCTTTTTAAGATTTAATGCAACAAGCGACATTATTTTTCGATGAATATTCTATTTTTTAGGAGTTTTATATTTTTCGCTTTGGAAAATAAAATAAATTAAAAATGACATCAATAAATTTCAAAATTAAGGAGACACCATCCTTACATTTTTCTAAGCGTGTTTGCTTAAAATCGCCCACAAAAAATGAAAAAAAGAACTACGTCAAAAAGCCCCGCAGCACACAGTGGTGCGCCCGGCGACCAGGGTGGTCAAACATTAACATTTTGCATCCTAAAATTAATACACAATTTTTAAGAATTAATGCAACAAGCGGCAGCATTTTTCGCTGACTATTCTATTTTTTATGATTTTCTCTATTTTTCATGTTTGAAAAATAAAATAAAATAAAAATAACCTCAAAAAAATCAAAAATTGTGCAGACATGATCCTTACATTTTCTAAGCATAAATGCTTAAAATCGCCCTCAAAATTTAAAAACAAATGATGTCAAAAAGCCCTCCGGTGCGCAGTGGTCGCCCAGTGACCGGGGTGGTCAAAAATTCACATTTTTATTAGCATTTTGCATCCTAAAACTAATACATAATTTTTAAGAATTAATGCAACTAGTGGTACAATTTTTCAATGAATATTCTATTTTATGACTTTCTCTATTTTTCACGTTTGAAAAATAAAATAAAATAAAAACGCCGTCAAAAAATTCTAAAAGTTTACAGATACGATCCTTACATTTTTCTAAGCATGTTTGCTTAAAATTGCCCTAAAAAATGAAAAAAAAAAAAAAAAAGATGTCAAAAAGCCTCTGTGCGCGTAGTCTGGCGCCCAGTGGCCGAGGGGTAAAAAATTTACATTTTTATTTACATTTTACATCCTAAAATTAATACATTATTTTTAAGAATTAATGCAACAAGTGGCAACATTTTTAGATGAATATTCAATTTTTTGCCTTTGTCTATTTTTCGCATTCGAAAAATGAAATAAAAATATATCGTCAACAAATTCTGAAATTTTGCAAATTTGATCCGTACATTTTTCTAAGCATGTCCGCTTAAAATCATCCTCAAAAAATGAAAAAAAATGATGTCAAAAGGCTCACTGGCGCGCAGTGGGGCACCCAGCGGTCGAAGGGGTCAAAAATTTAAAATTAGTACATGATTTTTTAGAATTAATGCAACAAGTGGCACCCTTTTTCAATGGGTATTCTATTTTTTATGACTTTCTCTATGTTTTGCCTTTAAAAAATTAAATCGATGTCAAAAAATTTTAAAGTTTTGCAGACACGATTCTTACATTTTTTTTAGCATGCCTGCAAAAAATCCCACTCAAAAAATGAAAAAAAGGTCAAATAGCCCACCGGCGCGCAGTGGGCTGCCCAGTGCCCCGGAAAAAAAGGGGGGGGGGGGGGGTGTGTCAAAAACTCACATTTTTATTTACATTTTGCATCCTAAAATGAATACACAATTTTTAAGATTTAATGCAACAATCGACACTCTTTTTCGATGATTATTCTATTTTTTAAGATTTTTATATTTTTTTCTTTGAAAAATAAGATTAATTAAAAATGGCATCAACAAATTTTGAAATTTAGCAGACACGATCTTTACGTTTTTCTAAACATGTTTGCTTAAAATCACCCTAAAAAAGTGAAAAAAAAAAAATAATGTCAAAAAGCCCCCCAGTGCGCAGTGGTGCGCCTAGCAACCGGGGTGGTCAAAAATTAACATTTTTATTAACATTTTGTATTCTAAAATTAATACACACTTTTTAAGAATTAATGCAACAAGCCGCAATATTTTTCAATGACTATTCTATTTTTTATGATTTTTTCTATTTTTCATGTTTGAAAAATAAAATAAAATAAAAATAACCGCAAAGAATTCTGAAATTTTACAGACACGATCCTTACATTTTTCTAAGCATTTCTGCTTAAACTCGCCCTCAAAAAATAAAAGAAATTATATCAAAAAGCCCCCGGTGCGCAGTGGGCGCTCAGCAACCAGGGTGGTCAAGAATTCACATTTTTATTAAAAATTTGCATCCTAAAATTTATACACGATTTTTTAGAATTAATAAACCAAGCGGCAACATTTTTCGATGACTATTCTATTTTTTATAATTTTTCCTATTTTTCGCGTTTGAATATAAAATAAAATAAAAATAACCTCAAAAAATTCTGAAATTTTACAAACACGATCCTTACATTTTTCTAAGCATTTCTTCTTAAAATTGACCTCAAAAAATAAAAACAATGATGTCAAAAAGCCCTCCGGTGCGCGGTGGGCGCCCAGCGACTGGAGTGGTAAAAATTCACATTTTTATTAGCATTTTGCATCCTAAAACTAATACATGATTTTTAAGAGTTAATGCAACAAGCAGCAACATTTTTAGATGAATATTCAAAATTTTTTTGCTTTTGTCTATTTTTCACATTCGAAAAATGAAATAAAAAAATGACGTAAACAAATTCTGAAATTTTGCAGACTCAATCCTTACATTTTTCTAAGCATGTCTGCTTAAATTTGCCCGCAAAAAATGAAAAAAAAATGATGTCAAAAAGCCCTCCAGTGCGCAATGGGCGCCCAGCGACCGGGGTGGTAAACAATTCACATTTTTATTAGCATTTTGCATCCTAAAATTAATACATGATTTTTCAGAATTAATGCAACAAGCGGCACATTTTTATGATTTTAATATTTTTTGCTTTAAAAAATAAAATAAAATAAAAATGACATCAATAAATTCTGAAATTTAGCATACATAATCCTTACATTTTTCTAAGCGTGTTTGCCTAAAATCTCCCTTAAAAAATGAAAAAAATTATGTGAAAAAGCCCCCCAGGGCACAGTGGTATGCCCAGTGACCGGGGCGGTCAAAAATTAACATTCTTATTAACATTTTGCATCCTAAAATTAATACGCTATTTTTATTAATTAATGCAACAAGTGGCAACATTTTTCGATGACTATTCTATTTTTTATGATTTTTTTCTATTTTTCATGTTTAAAAAATAAAATAAAATAAAAATAACCTAAAAAAATTCAGAAATTTTGCAGACACGGTCCTTACATTTTTCTAAGCATGTCTGCTTAAAATCGCCCTCAAAAAATTAAAAAAAATGATGTCACAAAGCCCCCCGGTGGGCAATGGGCGCCCAGCGACTGGGGTGGTAAAAAATTCACATTTTTATTAGCACTTTGCATCCTAAAATTAATACATAATTTTTAAGAATTACCGCAATACGCGGCACAATTTTTTGATGAATATTCTATTTTATGCTTTTTTTTTATTTTCACGTTTGAAAAATAAAATAAAAGGAAAATGACTTAAAAAAATCATGAAATTTTGCAGACACGATCTTTACATTTTCCTAAGCATGTCTCCTTAAAATTGCCCTCAAAAGTGAAAAAAAACAATGTCAAAAAGCCGGCTTTGTGCGCGGAGTGTGGTGCTCATCAGACGGGGGGTCAAAAATTCACATTTTTGTTTACGTTTTGCATCCTAAAATTAATACACGATTTTTAAGAATTAATGCAACAAGCAGCAACATTTGTAGATGAATATTCAATTTTTTTTGCTTTTGTCTATTTTTTTGCATTTGAAAAATGAAATAAAAAAATGACGTCAACAAATTCTGAAATTTTAGACACTCGATCCTTACATTTTTCGAAGCATGTCCGCTTAAAATTGCCCTCAAAAAATGAAAAAAAAACGATGTCAAAAAGTTGACCGGTGCGCAATGCGGCCAACAGCGGCCGAGGGGTGAAACATTTACATTTTTAATTAAGTTTAGCATTGTAAAATTAGTACACAATTTTTTGGAAGTAATGCAACAAACGACACCCTTTTTCGATGAATATTCTATTTTTTTATGACTTTCTCTATTTTTTGCCTTTAAAAAATAAAAACAAAGTCAAAAATTTTTGAAGTTTTGCAGACACGATCCTAACATTTTAGTATGCATTCTTGGAAAAAGTTGCCCTCAAAAAATGAAAAAAAGGGTCAAATAGCCCACCGGCGCGCAGTGACCAGGGGGAGTCAAAAATTCACTTTTTTTTTTATTTACATTTTGCATCTTAAAATTAATATACAATTTTTAAGAATTAATGCAACAAGCTGCACTATTTTTTGATGAATATTCTATTTTTTATGATTTTCTCTATTTTTTGCGTTTGAAAAATAAAATAAAATAAAAACGACGTCAAAAAATTCTAAAATTTTACAGACACGATCCTTACATTTTTCTAAGCATGTCAGCTTAAAATCGCCCATAAAAAATGAAGAAACAAGATGTCAAAAAGCCCGCCGGAGCGCGCAGTGGGTCGTCTAGCGGCTGGGGGGGGTAAAAAACTCACATTTTTATTTATGTTTTGTATCCTAAATTTAATACACAATTTTTTGGAATTAATGCATCAAGCGGCACCATTTTTTATGAATATTCTATTTTTTTATGATTTTCTCCATTTTTCGCCTTTGAAAAATAAAATAACATAAAAACGACGTCAAAAAATTCTGAAATTTTACAGACACGATTCTTATATTTTCTGAGCATGCCTGGAAAAAATATCCCTTAAAAAAGGAAAAAAATGATGTGAAAAAGCCTCGCGTGCATGTAGTGTGGCGTCCAGCGGCCGGGAGTCAAAAATTCACATTTTTATTTTCGTTTTGCATCCAAAAATTAATACATGACTTTTAAGAATTCATGCAATAAGAGGCAATATTTTTAGATGAATATTAAATTTTTTATGCTTTGTCTATTTTTCATTTTTCAAAAAATGGAAAAAAAAAATGACGTCAACATAGTCTGAAATTTTACAGACTCGATCTTTACATTTTTCTAAGCATGTCCGCTTAGAATCGACCTCAAAAAATGAAAAAGAAAACGATGTCAAAAAGCCCCATGGCACGTAATGGGGTGCCCAGTGGCCGGGGTGGTCAAAATTAATATTTTACTTCCTAAAATTAATACACGATTTTTAAGAATTAAACAAGCGGCACACTTTTTCGATGAATATTCTATTTTTTTATGATTTTCTCTATTTTTGACCTTTTAAAAATAAAATAAAATAAAAACAACGTCAAAAAATTCTGAAATTTGACAGACAAGATCCTAAAATTTTTCTAAGCATGTATGCTTAAAATCGTCCTCAAAAAATGAAAAAAAAAAACGATTTCAAAATCTCCCCTGACGCGTAGTGGGGTGACCAATGACCAGGGGGGGTCAAAAATTTATATTTTTATTTATGTTTTGCATCCTAAAATTAATACATGATTTTTAAGATTTAATGCAACAAGCGGCACCATTTATGGATGAATATTCTATTTTTTTTTATTATTTTTTCTATTTTTTATTTTTGAAAAATAAAATAAAATAAAATAAAAATGATGTCAAAAAATTTTAAAATTTTGCAGACATGATCCTTACATTTTTCTGAGCGTGCCTGCAAAAAATCACCCTAAAAAAATAAAAAAAATGATGTCAAAAAGCCCCCCACCGCGCAGTGGGGCACCGAGCGCCCGGGGGGGTCAAAAATTAATATTTTTATTTATGTTTTCCATTCTAAAATTAATACACTATTTTTAGGAATTGTTGTATCGAGTGACACCATTTTTTAATGAATATTCTATTTTTTATAATTTTCTCCATTTTTCACCATTGAAAAATAAAATAAAATAAAAACAATGTAAAATAATTCCCAAATTTTGCAAACACGATCTTGAAATTTTTCTAAGCATGTATACTTGAAATTTTTCTATTTTTTTTAATGATTTTCTCTATTTTTCGCATTTTAAAAATAAAATAAAATAAAAACGAGGTAAAAAAATTCTAAAATTTTACAGTCTCGATCCCTACATTTTTCTGAGCATGCATGCAAAAAATCGCCCTGAAAAAATGAAAAAAACGATGTCATTATTTAATCAAGTATTAGCAAATAATTGTCTTGGTCAGATATTCTAATTTTTTCCCCGTTCGTCAATTTTTTTGCTCTTTGTTTCAACATGATTGGTAAACTAACATAGTATCAGAGTGTGAGATTCTGAGTTCAAACTCCCGTAATTACACTTTTTATCATCTATTTAAATTGTCATCAGGCTTTCTAATTAATTACTCATACGATTGTCTATTGTTCAACCCACACGTCACACGTGAGGGATAATGAGGAATTAAGAAATTCCTTTGCCTTTGTTTTTAGAAGTTTTGGGGTCCAATTTCATGGATCCTTTCATTTTATTTATTTAGTTAATTTTTTTTGAAGAATTCATGGCGTAGCTTTAGCCAAAGAAGAAGAACCTCTGAGTTTGACCGTATTATTTTTTAAGACTTTTATCAGTACGCTAATATATCAGTAGGTTAAGTTTTTTGTCCGTCAGATTTACATAAAATCACGTAAAAATAAAAAAATATGCAAATCTAACAGTTAAAAAAACCTGACATACCAGTACGTCATGTCTATTAGAGAATCTTCTTTATTTTTAATTAAACTTTTTTTCAATCTAAAAATAGGGAGAAAGAGGAAAATAGGCAAACACTTGAGATGAATTAAAATTACTAGGCCAATAGTTTACATAAGTTAATAAATAGGCTAAATTACTGTTTTCGTCCATAACTTGTCTGGTTATAAACCATAACTTGACAAATTATTGTCCGTAACTTATCTGGTTATGAACCATAACTTGACAAGTTTATCCATAACTTATCTGGTTATAAATCATAACTTGACAAGTTATGACCTATTAATGTCTATAACTAAAAATTGGCCTATATACTTTCTTAAGATTTTCATATTGACCTATTTCTTACTATTTTCGCTAAAAATATTAAAAAAAATATGGGGCCCACCACAAACATATGAACCACCACGTAAGGTCGTAAGAATAGCCCCCGTGCATGTGGTTATTTACATTTGGCACTATAAGATACGCGTCTGTGCATCATTAGACAATATACTCGAAATTTTAGAGCCAATTAAAGCGGAGTCAAATGTTCTTTTACAAGAACTACCAGTAGTATAAAAAAGGGATGTGTACTGGAGAAGATCCCACTTTCTTATATGGCTGGTTTTTTAAATTATATTTTTCATCACTCCAAAATTACCTTTCAATTGATTTTGTTGTATTTTTTTTGGTAAAAAATTTTCATATCCTTCACATAACTGAATTACACTTAATTCGTTTAGATTTTGAATTAAAATTTTGCATGTGAAAAACTGTATTCTTTGCAAATTTTGTAAATTTAAATTAACAATCTAATTCATCTACACATCATATGCGATATGTATTGTCATCTCTTTTTGGCTCCTTGCAATCTTCTTTAATACATTGCCTCCCTAAAAAACATATCACCTCAAAATCTTCATGTTGGATATTGTCATTAAAAGTATTCATGTGTTGTACATGATGATATATTCTTTACCTTAATGAAATGCTCTAGCATTTGCTGGAGTGTTGTTTTTGTTTGGTTTAAACATATATGTTTTAAATGTTTTTCTAATTTTCATCTAAATTATTTCATGTAATGATATAATCTTGACACGCTCTAACATTTACAATAGAGTCCTTTTCTATCTATTTCATAATTAAATTGTCATTTATTTAATGATATTGTAATTATCTTAATGAAACAGTTACTAGTTTTTTAATGATGGTTTTGTTCAAAATTACTATACTTACATTGATTATGTTGATGAAGTTGTATTGTTAATTTTTAAGTCGTCGTTACATTAAATGCCTTCTCTTTATGTTAATATTTTCATTATCCAATGTGGTTTTTTTATAAAATTTAACAGTTCGTTAGAGGTTTATATTGATAGAGATTTAAAGAAATCAGATTATGTAAAAAAATTTATAACTTAAAGATAGTGCTATCGTCAGGAATACGTTTTAAATTGATTAATTTATGATTTAATGATATCTCAATTCTTTTGTTTTTGTGATTAGAATTTTTTTTTATAAAAAAGATAGATATCCCATAAAACGGAGGAAAAAAAAAGCAACATCTTGATTACGTGAAAAAATGTATACATATAATACGATAAAGTCAATAAAGAAATTACATAGTGTGTTATTTAAATATTATTAAAATTAGACCACGTATGAAATATTTAGAGGACGTTTGGTTTATATATTCAGAATTATTATTCAGAATCATTTTTTTTTATGTGTATTTTTTATAAGAAAAAATACTATAAAAATTCATAAATCATGATTCAAAATCAAAAATAAATATATAAAACAAACATCCTCTTACAAACCTAAACCATATTTCAATCCCTGATTGTAATTCGGCCACATGTGTTATTAACCCCGTCAATAGTGGGCAAGTAAAAGTAACAGTGGGCCTAATTATCTGTAAACTTGGGGTGGGAGAGTAACAAAAGCCCAAGCCAAAAATGGACTGCTTAGAAAAAGCCCAATCGTAAAACTATTTTTTTTGTTGTTGAGGAAAACCTCCTTCTGTTTCTGTTTTATGTCTCTCTGGAATTCAAAGAGCAAAACCCCTAGCGAGGAAAATCAGAAGGAAAATTGGCCCCAAATTCCTGTTTAATCTGGAATTATCTGAAAACATTTTACGGCAACAGAATCAGAGAACTTTCCTAGGAAAAGCAAAAGAGAAAAAAAAAAAAGAATTTATTTTATATGCGAAACACAAATGGGGAGTGGTGCTAAAGCAAGAGACGAGGAACAAGAGGGAATGTCCGCACATTCTCCATGCAAAGCTCCACCTTCTTCTGCTTCTTCTCTCCCAAGGTCTCTCTTTCTCTCTGTGTGTGTGTGTGTATATATATATATATATATATACATGTATGTATAATTACGCTTGAATTAATTAATTTTTCAAAAAATTTCTTTGTTTTTTGGTTAATTAGGAACAGTCTCAGGTTGAATTGGAGCTTAGACTGCTACAAGCTCTTGAAATCCATTTTTCCGGTTAAACTACAAGGCAGGTTTTTTTTTTTTTTTTTTCTCTCTCTAATTTTCAAATTTGTCTTAGAGTGTCGGTGGGAGTAGTTTGGTAGTTTGAGGAATGTGTGAGGCTCTTTGCCAATTAAAAATAATTAACCCCTTTTTAAAAAAAATGGCGGTGCCAATGGATAATATTAGATGTGTGAGAATATAAAATTTTTATTGATCCTCGTAATAATTTAAAATTTAAATTTTTATTGATTAACCTCTTACAAATTTCAATTTTTAAAAAAATTGGCAAAACTATGATATTAACTATTATAATATCAGAGTAGGGAGTTAGAAGTTCGAACTTTTTACACATTTTTATTTCTTTAAAAATTGTCATCATGACATCAATATGTTTCAGTTTCTTATTATATTGAGCTTTTTAATTAATATTTACTCTTGCTCAAACGAGATCGTCAAACCCTCTTCTCAAACTCCGGAAAATCTCCGCCGTTACAAGCTCTCTTTCCTTGATCAATTATCACCCAAAGCCTATAGTCCTTTCATTTACTACTATGAATTAGCAGACCATACCACTAATGTGCCAAATTAATATCTCGGGGATATCCAACAAGCTTAAGAAATCTTTGTCCCAAGCCTTAGCCCTTTACTATCCACTGGCCGGACGATTTATAGACGACCATTTCCTCGACTGCCTACTTTGAAGCTCGAGTACTTTACACCGAACTCTCCAGTGTTCTCGAGAATCCGATCCCATGTGAACTCAACAAGCTTCTTCCATTCGAACTTGACGAAATAGCTGAATTTCCCCTCGGTGTCCAACTCAATGTCTTCGAATGCGGAGGAATCGCCATTGGCCTTTGCTTTTTCCCCAGGCTTGAGGACGCTTTGTCATGTCTAGTGTTCGTCCGAAGTTGGATGGCCATTGCTCGCCGAGGGAATGACGTTGTCATGCAACCTGAATTTATCTCAGGAGATCTTTTCCCGACGAGGAATATGCGCGGGTATGATCCTTCATTCTCCATCAAAAAGAATATGTGCTAGAAGTTCAAAACTGATCATTGTCTCCAAAGTCAACCTTCTAACACCAGTTTTTGAATAATATGTGTGTATAATATTTAAAACAAGAAGGGATAACATCATAACATGATGGAAAAATTTGATAATGGAAACATATATATGGTATGGTAGTCTTCATCAGTGGAACCAAAATACCCCTTTTATACTTCATCATGCGTAGGCTACGAGAAAATTTAAAATTGTCAAATAATTCATAATTTGGGTCAGTACCAAAAACTTAGAAAATTAAATAGGAAAATATAAACCCCACACAACTCTTTCCTTAAAGGGACGTAAACCTACCTATGATAAATTCAGACAAATCTGATTTTTGATCTTTATGATTAATTCAAATTGAAATCTCTATTAGCCGGGTAATTAAGTACTAATTAATTAAAATTGAAATCGAAAGAAAATTATTTACAAAAGAAATTAACCTTTAATTTGCTTCAAGCTCCATTTCCATAATTACTTTGAAAGCATCATAGTTTCAATCTGATTAGTACTAATCCTAGTACATAATCACCTACTGTTTCGTAGAAATCAAATGGATTAACAACATGTACTATGCATGGTTAACTTTCACTTAGGGCTTAACAAAAACGGATTTTACCTACCAATACCAGTTAAGTTAGCCGAAGCACGTGGACAAGACTGTTTATCGCCACGTGGGGTAGAAAAACAAGATATGAACATATCTTGTCTAATGTCTAGCTTTTCAAAATTTCAATTAGTGGAGCCCTCTAAATGGCAAAAAACTACGGTGGTGTTTGGAATTGATCTCGTTTTTGTTTTTCACGTTTTTCAAAAAAAAAAAATGAAAACGTTTTTAAAACGGCGTTTGAGAGCTCCCCTATGAGGGAGTGATCGACCGACCCAATCAGAGAGTAAATCAACAAGTCTTCAGTGAGTGATTCACGGGTGTAAAGCACGAACGAATAGCGTCCCGACATTCCTTTCCAAGGAATGGAGTAAAGGGATGACCTTCTATCTAAAGGGGAAGGGGAGGGGGTTCGGGGGAGGGCCATTCCGGAGGAATGGAGTAAAGGGACGACTTAACGTTTCCCTTCGTCCCGTCATTCCGAAGGAATGAAGTAACGGGACGACCTTACCTTCCTCCTTGTCCCGCCATTCCGAAGGAATGGAATAAAGGGACGACCTTCCTTCTATTAAAGGCCCGCCATTCCTTCGGAATGAAAACGATTTTTTAGTTTAGTGTAAAATGAGAGAGAAATGAAAAACGACTTTTAGTCGTTTTTCATTTTTTGTTTTCGTTTTCTCCTCTCTCGAGCAGAGAGAGAGAGAGAGAGGCATTAATGGGTTTTTTTTTTTTATATTGAAAACAATCTCTTAATAAAATTACCAAATGCATTTTCAAAAATGATTTCTGTCTGAGATTGAAAACGTTTTCATTTTCATTTTCATACAAAAAACAAAATCATTTTGAAACGAGTTCCCGCCCTACAAATGGTGGCATCTCATGCGTCTCTTTCCTTTGATAGTGAAGTCTCCCGCCAAAAGGGAGGTATTAATTCAAGTAAACAAACCTGAAACTCTCATTATGTAGTGGAGACCATATTATTACTAATGTACACATATACGATTTGATATTGGTATGAAAAAAAGGCACGTAATTTCTGATGATAAGATTAGAAATGAGAAAATGACGTGCATGTAAAAACATATCCTTTTTGGAGAGGGAATCTCAAAAGAAAATTGAAAAAAAAAAAAAAGAGTTGTAAAAGGGAAAATAATGGGAATGGTAAGAAATCACTATAGGAGGGGTCGGTGATATTTGTCCCACAATTAGAACCCTATGCAAAAGCTAATTTGCTACAATTCTCTCTATTACAAAAGTTCTCTTTTCTTTTCCTTTTCTTTTTCTTTTTTTCTTTTTTCAAATATCTTTTGGCAAAGAAGAACTTACAAGAAAGAAGTTTTTCAAAAGAAAATAGGAAAAAGGAGAAAAAAAAAATAGAAAAAAGAATTCTCTCCCTCTTCCACACAATCCATTATGCCTTAATTTTGTCATATTCTTCAGCTTTGGTTGAAATTGAAACCTTATAAATATTTTGATAATCGGTATTCTTGTCTGGTTCTCATCCCCTAAGTCTATAGCTAAGATCAAAATCAAATTACTTTGTCACTATATTTCTAGGTCACTGCATAATTGAAAGACAAATTGTCATTTTTAAGCGCATAAAATAATAGGGCTTTGACAATTTTTACACGGTTTACATTATTGGAAGTACAATATATATGTAGGTAAAAGGTGGCGTAGTGTTGAGAATTAGAACTTCAAACCATTCAAATTCTTACAACAAAATAAATGACTTTTAGCCATATGCTTTTCGTAGTGAAGAACTTGAAGATGCTTACTAGGGCAGCAATATTCTTCTTTACTGTATACAAGGATAAAGATCACTAGAGATCAGCTTTCAATGATAAGGAATCTCTAATGGTAGTGTATGTTTATGATGAAAAGGTATAGATCAAAATTGATTAAACCCGATATATAAATTTGACGGTTAGTCAAAAGACTAGAGAGAAAGTATTGTAAATCTGACGGTTCAAATATGACAATAAAATATTTTCGTATTTTAGATGCTAGAGAGAAAGTATTGTAAATCTATAGCTAATATATGTTTGTATATATTGTTTCTAACGTATGTTTGGATATTGTTTTTGGAGCAACTTTCAAATTAGTTTCGACAAGCCACACGCTTAAAGCCAGCAAAGGTATAAACTATATATATATATATACACATATATATACATATAAATATTTATGTACCGTCGAACGTCATACCAAAACAGCACACCACACACATATTTTTGTGTGTGCATATATATATATGTGTGTATGTAATATGATCATATTTATTATTCCAAACATTGCCTAACAAAGTGAGGTAAGGGTCCCTTGCAAAGTAGACTGATTGACAATGTATCAATACCGTGGCCAACCTAATCGACTTTGGAGGAATAATTTAAACAAAGTCTCGAGGCGTTTCCCCACCTACATGATGATGAAACAAAATTATATAGTTATATAATTATAGCAGATATACATGAATGTTGAAGATCGTAGGCATCATTTCAATGAAATCTCCTTCTCAATATAAAAAAAAACAAAACGCGCACACACTTTTTCCGATCCTTTACATCAATTTTTTAACATTCTATTTACATAGCTCATATTATAGGTCACACATATTATTGTCTTCACATATTATCGTCTTTAACCTTATTGTTATAGCTATTACACATAGCTATATGACATTCTATATGTAATTCTAAAAAAATTAAAAGAAAAAAAAAATTCCTCCAAAGTCGAGACGGAACATTTAAATATTATAATTGAATTAGAAAAAATTATCGGGCTATAGATAATTAAAACTAATGTGTTGTATTAGTTTTAAAGTAGACATTTAAATATTTTTCGCAATACATTTTTTGTTTGGACTTTGCAAATATCTGACTCCATTACCTCTCCACTAATTATGAAGGGAAAAGAGTACAATATAAACAAAATAATACTAGAATCTAAAATAAATTAAATTCAGGCGATTTAGGTAGATGGCAAATTTGATTGATTAGACAACAATTGATACAACAAAAGTTATAGTGGTGATTTGAGTTCTTAGGATAAGGAAAAATAAAAATAAAATAAGGACCCTGCAAAATGTACATTGATCTTCTAATTATAAGGAAAAATAAAAATAAAATAAGGACCCTGCAAAATGTACATTGATCTTCTAATTATTTTAGTACCATATCTTAGAGAATATATTCCACAAATTAATTAGACATTAAGGAGAAAAATTGTTGTGATCTTGGCATGTTTTTTTTCCTTCCCTTTAGATGTACATGCAAGGACTAGGCCCCCAGGTAGTATTAGGTACATAATTTGTCCTATATATTTAGCCTGCGCATCGCAGAGACCCCATTCACTAAAATACCTCTGCCAACCAAAAAAAGAAGCCGTTGTTAAGGTCATTTTCAGTTTCAGTGACATTTTTAGTATTAGCAGAGCTGTGTGCCTTAATGATGTTGCCTTTGGTTTTTGGGTTGTCCTTTGGAGTACTCTTTTCAGTTTCAGTGACATTTTTAGTATTAGCAGACCTCAAATGGAATGCTTTGAGGTACAATCTTGCAGGTAAGGGCCTGCCACCAGGCACAATGGGTTGGCCAGTTTTTGGTGAGACTACAGAGTTTCTCAAACATGGATTGGATTTCTTGAACAACAAGAAAGCTATGTAAGTAACTTGAGCTTTTTTTCCATGGTCATATATTTATTCATGGTTTGAGACTATAATATATATATATATATATATATATGTATGTATGTATGTATGTGTGTATGTATGTGTTAAAATGGTAGAATAATTTTCAGTTTCCTCTGGCATTGTGATTATAAGCATTTGACTTTGAGAGCACATATTTGTCTCCAAATTAGATGATGTTATGGATTGGTTTTGTGTTGCCATCAAACTGTTGCTAGATAGTCCCTGCATGTTTTCTTTCTCTCTCTTTTTTTTTTTCATTTTTTCATTGGATGTGTAGCTTTTAGCGGCTGCTAAATTTATAAAAGTTGACATAATATTTGATTAGTGGAGTTGTCTAATTATCTTGCTCTCAACCATTACCTTTTCCTTGCATAAGGAAGATGATTTATAGCTACTCTCGGTTGGGCCCATTAAAAGAATGTCTTTTTCACCTAAGGTCAATTTGGTCAAAAATAGCGTAAATAATATAAAAAAAAAGGAAAGAAAGGAAAAAATGGAAGAGATTTTATAGGGAATACTTACTAGTATTAAAGTCAAATTATATTAGAATGAAATAGATTTTTTAAAAAAATGTTTGCTTATTTTCATTAAAATAAAACAATTAGCAAAGAATCAATATCAACAAGGTATTTCCTTTTCTTATCCTATTATTAAAATCTCCAAAAATGCGTTTTTTAAATTATTGAAACTATGCTTCACATATACTTCTCGTGAAAAGAATTAAGGAGGTGACACCTTTATGTAGTCATCGCTTTAGGGATTACATGATCATGAAAGAGCCAATGCTAGTAATAAATCACATAGTTTAATTTATCAAGTATTACAATTTTTCACAAAAATAATTGGGAATATTATATTCCAGTTTCATTCATGGACAAGATCTTAAGCAGAATATCATTGTTTAATTTACCATAAACAAGTATGGAAATGTGTTCAAAACTCGTATATTTGGAAGTCCAACAATTATTTGCATGGATCCAGATCTCAATAGATACATCCTCCTCAATGAAGGGAAAGGACTTGTTCCTGGATATCCTCAGTCTATGGTGAAGATATTAGGAAAGAGTAGCACTGCTGCTGTATATGGTTCTTCTCACAAGCATATTAGAGGCTCACTCTTGTCCCTTGTTGGTCCTCCTGCCATTAGAGACCTGCTTTTACCGAATATCGATAAGTATATGAGATTCTTTCTCCTCAATTGGGATGGAAAAACCATTGACATTCTGTTAGGAACCTTGTGGTTCAGTAGAGAATATGCTACTAACTGAAGGTTAATTACCCAGAAAAAGGGTCTGGTTCCTGTTATTGATATTGGGAAAAACTACAGAATGAAAGATGGAAGGGAATTCGAGGACCCCCCAAGCCTCCACAGACTCAATGACAATTCACACGATTCTCGATACCTACTCTCCCCTCCTATCCTCTATTTATTCCCCTTTTCCCATAACAGACTCTCGGGATCCTCACATACACGGATCCCCATTCGTAACAACTTTCCCCCCCAGCACCTCCTAGTTAAATCTCCAAACTAACCCTGCTCATTCCTTTCCACGTCCTGACTATCCTTCTTCCTTTTCCTAGCATATACTAACTTGAGGGGTGGGCGTGGAGACCTAACATTACCCCCCTCCTGAAGCAGCACCTTGTCCTCAATGTTGAAAGTCAAAAATTGCTCGAAGATCGTTGCTAGGGGTTCCCATGTAGCATCCCACGCTGGTAAGCCTGCCCATTGGACTAACACCTCAGGTACTTGATGTCCCCCAATGCTGACAAACCGAGAATTCAGATTTGCGGCCGGTTGTACGACGAGCTCCAAGTCTTCAATCAACTGTGCAGGAAGGAGCTGCCCTTGGTGATGCAGACCGCGGAAAGCTTTTAGCTGGGACACGTGAAATGTCGGGTGTATCTTGGCGGTTGCCGGCAAGTCAAGGCGGTACGCCACCTTTCCAACGCGCTTGAGGATTGCAAAGGGGCCATAAAAGCGGGGGCTTAGTTTCTCATTAATCCTCCGAGCCAAGGCCTTCATAAAGTAAGGACGGAGTTTCAAGAGCACCATGTCTCCTGGTGAAAATTGGGCCTCCCTTCGGTGTTTGTCTGCAAACTTCTTCATTCGGTTCTGAGCCAGCAGGAGGTGATGCTTGAGAGCGTCCAACATCTGGTTGCGTTGTTGGAGCTACACCTCGACCGCTTAGACTGCTGTGGAACCCTCAATGAAGCGGTATAAGGCCGGAGGATCACGACCATAGACCACTTGGAAGGGAGAACGCTTAATGGAAGCGTTATACGTCGTATTGAACCAATATTCTGCCCACGGCAAGAAGGCGAGCCACTGCCGAGGTTTGTCGCACGCAAAGCAACGAAGATAAGTTTCCAAACAACGGTTGGTCACTTCGGTTTGGCCATCCGTTTGCGGGTGGTATGCGGTGCTTGGGTGCAACTTCATTCCCTGCAGTTTAAACAACTCCTTCCAAAAGAGACTCATGAAAACCGAGTCTCAATCACTCACAATGGAACGGGGAAAGCCATGTAGACGGACTATGTCTCGGAGGAACAAGGTGGCTACTTGAGTGGCGGAATAAGGGTGCGCCAATGGACAAAAGTGAGCGTACTTGGATAGTCTGTCCACAACCACAAATATGGTATCCATACCTTTGGATTTGGGAAGTCCTCCGATGAAATCCATGGAGATGTCCTCCCAAATCTGCTGCGGAACAGGCAGCGGCTGCAACAACCCTACGGGGGATAATGCCTCTGGTTTGGCATGCTGGCAGACAGAGCAACAGGAGACATATTCCTTGATAGTCTTCTTCATCCCTTTCCAAAAGAAAGCCGCTGAAATCCTCTTGTAGGTACGCAAAAAACCTGAATGGCCGCCCACCACCGAGTCATGATAATCGTGCAAGATGCGTGAGACCCAACTAGATGAGGGTGGTAACACCACTCGGCCACGGAAGAGGAGGAGGTCCTGGTTGAGTGAATATCCCTCCGGGAGTGGTTGACCCTGGAGGGCTCGCTCTATGGTATCCTTGCAATCGGCGTTGGTGCGCTGCTCCTTCATAAGTTCCCTGGTTTTCAGCTGGCTGTTGATTGACAGGGCAGAGAAGGTGAGAGGAGGGTCGTTTCCCCTCCTTGATAGTGCATCTGCCACCTTGTTGGAAGCCCCTTGTTTATACTATACTTCGAAGTCATACCCTAGTAGCTTAACTATTAGCCTGAGGTGCTCTGGTGGCAGGACTCGTTGATCCAACAAGTGCCTCAAGCTTTGTTGGTCCGATCGAACTACAAAGTGCTTTCCCATGAGATAGTGAGGCCACTTCTGGACCGCGAGCACTATAGCGAGAAGTTCGCGCTCATACACCGAAGTCAGCCGTGATGTGGCTGCTAATGCCTTACTAAAGTACGCAATTGGCCTGCCGTCCTAGAGAAGAACAGCCCCAACGCCTCCTCCTGACGCGTCTGTCTCAAGGGTAAAAGACTTCGTGAAATCCGGCATGGCGAGCACTGGTAGCTCTGTCATGGCTTTCTTCAGTTGGAGGAAGGCCCCTTCAGCCACGTCTAACCACCCGAACGTTCCCCTTTTTAGTAATTCGGTACCCTGCACAAAACGTCTGGAATAGCCGGTGAGGCCCAAGAATCCACGAAGCTCACGAATGTTTCGGGGAGATGGCCAATTCAACATTGCCTCGACTTTGGATGAATCAGCCGAAACCCCTCTAGCGGAAATCACATGGCCCAGGTATTCTACATGTTCCCGGCCAAAGGTACACTTTTTGTAATTGGCAACCAGCCTCTCTTGTTTTAATATTGCCAGCACTTGTCGCAGATGGTCATAGTGGGCCTCCCAAGATTGACTGTAAACAATAATATTATCAAAAAAAACCAAAACGAACTTACGGAGGTAAGGTCTGAATACCGAATTCATCAAGGACTAGAACGTGGCGGGCGCGTTGGTCAAACCAAAAGGCATGACGGGAAATTCGTAGTGGCCCTCGTGCATTCGGAATGCTGTCTTCTCAACATCCCTCTCCCGGACTCTGATCTGGTGGTACCTTGCGGTCAAGTCTAGTTTGGAAAATACCTTAGCTCCCTGTAATTCATCCAAAAGTTCGTCGATCACTGGTATTGGAAATTTGTTGGGCACCGTTAACTGATTCAGCGCCCAGTAGTCTAGGCAGAACCTCTAACTGTCGTCCTTCTTTTTGACCAGCAGAATGGGGCTGGAATACGGGCTGCAGCTAGGTCTAATTATACCTGATTTTAGCATGTCCGAGACCTGCCTCTCGATTTCTGCCTTCTGAAAATGAGGGTACCTGTATGGCCTCACGTTTGGTGGGGAAACGCCGGCCTGCAGGGTGATTCCGTGCTCTCTGGTCCGTCGAGGGGGTAGACCCTTGGGTATGTCAAAGACCTCGGCGAACTCGTGGATGAGCCTTCCGCAAGTGACGTCCATGGGGGGTGCCACCGCATCTGGTGTTCCAGCCTCTACTGAACAAAGTTCCAGCAGTACCCCCATCTCCCCTGGGCTCCACGAGTGAGCCATAGCCCGGAGACTAACCGGCGAACAGCTTAAGGAAGGGTCTCCTGTCCAGCAAATCCACTTCCCTTCCTTCTGAAATTTCATGGTGAAGTTTTCCCAGTTGGCTCACACTTCCCCTAGTGTCTTGAGCCAAGTCATCCCTAACACCATGTCCGCACTCCCCAGTTCAAACGAGAAAAAGTCCTCGATGACCCACTACTTCTGGATGAGTACCCGTACCCCACGGCAAATTCCACTCTGCTGGAAACTCATCCCATTTCCCACCTGTATCTTGTGTCGGGCTGAAGACTCGGTGGGAATAGCAAGGTCATGTACCAGGCGGTTCGAAATAAAACTGTGAGACGCCCCGCTGTCCACCAGCACAACGACTTCCCGGCCGTCGATCGCCCCTCGCAATTTCGTAGTCTTCGCAGTCGTGAATCCTCGAATAGAATTTAGCGACAAGGCGGTGGTCTCTTCTCCCACCTCCTCCTCCTCTTCCACCGTTGCTTCCTCTTCCTCCAGGTGACCCTCTTCCCGTCTAGAGTCATCCTCGGCGGCAAGCAGAACCTGTAATTGTCGGAGTTTGCAACGATGCCCGGGGTTGAATTTCTCGTCGCACCGGTAACACAACCCCCGCGCGCGTTTCTGTTGGATCTCCTCGAAGGAAAGTCGCCGGAAAGCTGGGCCACCACCGGCCGTCGGGTGGGTCAGCCCCGTCGGAGGATGGCGGACCCTCAGCGTTGGGACGGACTCATGCAGTGTTTGGGATCGAAGTGAGCTCTCGGTGAAATCAGAATAATTAGAGTAGCTAGTATAACCCGACTTACCTCCATAATCCGTACGGGTGCCCCGACCCGCCCGAGTCCTCCGGATCCTATCCACCGCTTCCAGCCTGTCCTCCACCTGTTGAGCCAAGTCCATGGCTTCTACCAAATTCCTGGGTCGGTGCATTTTCACTTCTGCCCTTGTATCATCCCTCAAACCATTCAAAAAATCACTCTGAAAAACCTTCTCCGGAATTTCCAGTAGAGTCGCCGCCAGAGTCTCAAACTCCTCCCGGTATTCCGCCACTCGTCCTCCTTGCCGGATTGCCATCAGTTTCTCCGTCGGATCTTTTTCGCGTGATCCGGTAAATCGGTGCAAGAGGGCCTCTCGCAAGTCCCGCCAGTTCGCGAACGGTTCCTGCGCATCTAGCCATTGGAACCATCCCAAGGCTTTGCCCTCCATACACACCGAGGCCGCCAGTACCATGTCCCCCTCGTCAACGTCGTTTATGGTGAAATAACGTTCGGCCCTAAACACCCAGCCATGTGGATCCTCTCCGTGAAATAGCGGTAATTCCAATTTTTTTCCTCGATGTTTTCCCCGTGCTCGAGGTCTCACCGGAGATCCGTAACGGGGAGGCCCGGCTCTGCCTCTGACCGGTTCCCTCCGCGGGGGACTGAACCTTCCCCGGGCTGGTCGCATCGGTTCCCTGCCCGGCGGTGTGTGACCGTCCCGTGCTCGCCTTGGAGGTGATGGCTCCGCCCCGTGCCGGTGTGGCGGTGGGGGTGGATCACGCGCCTGCCTTACCAAAAACTCCTCCAACCTAGTGATCGTTCCCTGGATCCCTTCGATCCGGGTTCCCATCGAGGCCATATTTCCCTGCATCTCTCCCATTTGCGTTCCCAGGGACTCAACTTCCCCCTGCAAGCTCGGCATCAGCTCCATGCTATCTCCAATCTCCTGCAAGGAATCCTGAAAGCTGTTCAACCGCCTTTCCACAGAAGCCACTCGGTCTGCCTGGTTCGCCATGGATCGTACGGCTCTGATACCAATTTGTTAGGAACCTTGTGGTTCAGTAGAGAATATGCTACTAACTGAAGGTTAATTACCCAGAAAAAGGGTCTGGTTCCTGTTATTGATATTGAGAAAAACTACAGAATGAAAGATGGAAGGGAATTTGAGGACCCCCCAAGCCTCCACAGACTCGATGACAATTCACAGGATTCTCGATACCTACTCTCCCCTCCTATCCTCTATTTATTCCCCTTTTCCCATAATAGACTATTGGGATCCTCACATACACGGATCCCCATTCGTAACAACTTTCCCCCCTAGCACCTCCTAGTTAAATCTCCAAACTAACCCTGCTCATTCCTTTCCACGTCCTGACTATCCTTCTTCATTTTCCTAGCATATACGAACTTGAGGGGTGGGGGTGGAGACCTAACACATTCAAACCAAAACAGTTGAGGTAATGGTACCACATTTCGACCACGTTTGCAAAGAAAAAAAATATATAGTTATAGATGTTGAACAGGGATGGTTTAATTTTTGTATTGGTTTCTTATAGATGGCGTTTTTTGCGTTCTTCAAGCAGATTTTGGAAGGCGAATCGAGCACGATCTATGAATCTTTTAAGGCAGAGTTTCATAAGATACTAGTAGGAGCATTCACACTGCCTATCAACATTCCTGGTACAAGTTACTATCAGGGTATGCAGGTATGTTATCAAGCAGTATATGATATATGGTGAAAAATACTTTTCCTTTATACCCTTATGATTGCAAACTTTATACATTTTGGTTATTGAAATTTTCTCAGGGAAGAAGAAGCATTGAGAGATTATTGATGCAAATTATGGAGGAGAGAAGAGCTGCAGGTTCGCAAAATGACATGCTCGATCGGATTCTAAGAGACGAGGAAAACAATCATAATCTTATTGATGAAGAGATAATTGATTAATGTTTCGTTCAGTTTGCCGATTCAAGTTTTCAATTCAAGTTGAGACGTGACTTTATGTGAGAGCTTTTAATTGTAGCAAAAAAGTTAGATGTGACTTTTTGTGAGAGTTTTTAACTGTAGCAAAACTAGAATTGAAAGCTTGAATTGGTGAAATGAACGAAGCCCAAATAATCACAATTTTGTATTCTAGTTTTGAGATTGTGTCAACTACTTCAATGATGGCAATCAAATATCTCCATGATAATCCAAGAGCTCTTCAAGAACTTAAGAGTAATTCATATTTTCATTTAGTTGATTAGTTAACTTCTGATGTCCTTAATGCTCTCATGGTTCACCATTTCGTTATGATAAATCCCAATTAGGAAGAGCTTTTAGCGATTCGAAGAAGGAAAAAAGAAGAGGAGCCTATTATCTAGGATGATTACAAAAAATCCATGAGTCTTACTCGCGCCGTGAGTGGTTTGATTTTTTTTTTTTTTGGGCTTTGTTTCTGCCAAGGAAAAAAAAATTGTGTGTAATGTTTACTTTTTTTCTTCAGGTTATATTTGAAACATCAAGGTTGGCTTGCGTTGTCTGTGGGATGATGAGAATGATAGCTTCAGATATGGACTTGAATGGTATTTTCATGAAACCTTGTTTTTTCATATACATCTAAATCACTTCCCTTATAAACACTTATCATTTAGAAAGAATTTATCATCCAAACACTTCTAGAAGTAGGTTTCGGAGCCATCAAGCCAAAAGCGGCTTTTAAGAAGCTATTCCAAACACGTCCATAATCAATAATGTGTGCGTGTGCTTATCTTATTTACTGTGAATACAGAGGGTGTTTGGTAGAGGGATTCGTTGCCTGATTCGAATCATGATTCGTGGTTCGCTACAGTATTTTTTCTCACAAAAAATTTACGTAAATCGAAAATGGTTCGAATCACATAGTTTGAATCCTCCAACCAAACGTCCTCTAAGATCTTTTTTTTAGTCTTCATGTTTTGTTAATAAACCTAAAATTGCTGACTTCTTTTTCAAAAAAAAAAAAAAAAAAAAAAAAACTTAAGGGTTTTATGCACCTGGGGTTCCCCAAACTTTGCTATTTGGGTCCCTATTTTGAAAATTTGGACAGTGAGGTCCCTAAACTCCCATTTTCTTTGCACTTGTGTCCCCATTTCCAAAATTTAGACAACTGGGTCCCAAATTCCCATTTTATTGGTAGGGGTTAGTCCCCATATTATATTTTTGTTAAATGCCATGAGAGCTCAATATTTGAAGGCTTTCTTGTGCCTTGGGTCTCCAAAAACTTTTATTTTTGACGTAAAGGTCCCTAAACACTTGTTGTCTTTGACATTGATGGTTATGCTCTTTTTTCTTTTTTCATATTACAATTATAATTATGATGGGATATATGAAAGATCTATCAAAGTACTCATTCATTAAGGTTATGTCCGACGAGGAAAAAATTTGGAAAGAGAAGGAGGTAAATAACTTAGGTAATGAAATGGAGAGTAAAATAAGGATATTATCTTATAAATTTATTTATGAGATAGAAAAGAAAAATAGAATCATCTTCTTTAATTTGTTTCCCGGTCCATTCTTTCTGTTAATATAAACATCCTACCAAATAATTATAAATTTAAAACATTACACATTAATCTTCTGATATGCATCCCTTAATTTTTTCACTTTTATTTCATATTGAAAATAATGTGAAAAGTCTAATTAAAAAAAGCAAATCTATACAATAACAACAAAATTATAAAATAAAAAATTTTAAGAAGGGAGACCCCAAATGCCAAGAAAATGTGAGTTTGGGGACCCAATCGTCCATATTTTCCAAATGGGGACCTAAGTGCAAAGGTCAAAAAGGTTGGGGACCTCGGGTGTAAAAGCGCAAAAATAAATATACCCAAAAAAAAAAAAGATGTCGTTGGAAAATTGGGAAAAAAGAATGAGGGCTATTATATTGCTCCCTGGATTCACATTTCTGCATTTTCTACTTCTACTTATTTCATATTGAATAATTTTCCTAAAGATTCACGGACTTCAAAAGGTTCTACACAGGTTGACATTTCCCCTTTTTTATTTCTCCTTAAGCCATATTTGAATTATTTTTCTGAGGTACACAGAGAACAATGTAGCACGTTGTTTAACCCTACAGAAGCAACTACGTCGATATGCTCCTGTTTCACTATGCTGTTACTGTATTTCAGTTTTGGTGTTCTCTATCTTATAATATAACGATGATTACAAAAAATAAAAAAATAAAAAATCCACAGCCTGCAACACTATCAGTTTCTTCTACACCTGGAATTCTTCTCATTTTGTCTTTCATGATAGTTATTACTATGTGTTATAACTCTGGGGTAGAACTCATCCCCAAAAGCTAGCTTGTAGGGAGAGGGTGCTCAAGTGGTTATAAACCCACATGCTAAGCCCATACTTAGCAATATGGGACTCAACCAGGATCCTAACATACCACCACGCTTCCGACACCGACATCCATGGCGGCCCACTCTGGATGGCCCACTCTGGATGGCCCACTCTGGCCTTTCCAGGTCGCCCCTCCCCAGGTCGCTCCTTCCGCAACGTGGGCCTGAGGAGGAGCATGCTCTGATACCAATTGTTATAACCCTTGGGTAGAACTCATCCCCAAAAGCTAGCTTGTAGGGAGAGGGTGCCCAAGTGGTTATAAACCCACATGCTAAGTTCATATTTTAACAATGTGGGACTCAACCAGGATCCTAACACTATGTTATTAGATATTTCCTATCTTTAGAATTCTAGATCCATGAAGAGGGGAAAAAAGGAGAAGGAAAATGAAATTTAGATGGGTCAAGATTTCCTAATGAAAGAATTCGGCTAAATATTTTGAATATGAAAGAAAGGAATTGATAATTTGGGACGTGTACTCTAAATCTCTTTTCCCCGCTTTATGCCAAGTGAAAAACGTAAATTTGGGATGTCATTTTTTATTTGTCCTAATGAAAGAATTTGGCTTTTATAAAAGAATGAAAAAAACTATAATTTAGGATACACGCTCTAAAATCTTTTTTGCCCCTCTCTTGATGTTATAATTCCCCTTGTGCATTTGGAGTATCCTCCATATCATTTTATCTTTCCTATTGATGTTTACTGGAAATGTGAGATGATTTTTCCATTAATCTATTTTGTTTCTTTTTTCTTTTCTCCCTTTCTTTGGAGGTGATTTTTCTGTTTATTTGTTGCAGTTGACTGGGTTTTCAGAAACTAATAAGGAGGCTCTAGCGCTACTTATTAAGGCTGCAACAATCATGGATAAAATATATCATCAGCAGGTTGTATAACATATACGCATTGTTAGATAGCTATCTAAACACATATTCGAATTCCTTCTTCATGTGGTCGAATATCAGTCGGAATGTAATTTCTTTTTTTTTCCCCATTCTTTTTAGCAATTTCCATGTTTTACATTGGCTTGATGTTGTGACTTATTGGTTCCTTTCGCAATACCTTATAAGCAAAACGTGATAAGGTTGAAAAATAAATAAAAATTGAACATAATTATTTTTTCTACTCTAATAGTGATAATTTAAATATTTGCTTTGAAAAATAATATTTTTTTTCTTTTATGTAGAAAATATTTGAGATTTCTTAGGTCTTTGATCTCAAATTCATTGGCTAATAATTTCATGAGTTTATCCATTTCAGCTGTAGAATTGCCTGTCAAAATAATGTCATCTATATACATAATTAGAATGACTATTTTACTAGTAGGGAACTGCCTGACAAAGAGTGTATGATCTGCTTGGCATTGAGTGTACCCATTCTCCTTCAGAACTTTGGAAAACTTGTCGAACTAAGCACGTGGGGACTGCTTCAATCCATATAGAGATTTCTTTCATTTGCAGACTCTATTGGATGTAGTAGGAGATTTAATCCCAGGAGGGACGTCCATATAGACTTCTTCTTTGAGATCACCGTTGAGAAATGCATTCTTGACATTTAATTGGTGAAGGGGCCAATCCAAGTTAGTTGCTAGAGAAAGAAGAACACGAATTGCGTTGAGCTTTGCAAAAGGTGCAAATGTTTCCTGATAGTCAATCCCGTAAGTTTGAGTGAATCCCTTCGCCACAAGACGGGCTTTGAATCTTTCCACACTTTCATCTGCTTTGTGCTTGACTGTAAAGATCCATTTACACCCAACAGTCTGTTTCCCTAGTGGTAGTTTTGTGAGTACGCGGGTCTTGTTTTTCTACCTTCCATTCAGGTACCTGAATAGCTTCATGAATAGAGTTGGGTACTTGTATCTAATCTAGATTGCTGATGAAAGCCTTATAACTCGGTGAGAGATGCTTATTATAGGAAACAAAGTTGTAGATCCAAGTCATTAGAAGAGACGTTAGGAGGCAGCTCAGTAACAATAGGTTCAGAGGTATTAGGCAACTCAGTAATGGGAGATTCAGAGGTATTACCTTGAAAACTGTCGAGGTGACCTATACTCAGGTTGGACTCCCGGACTGGCTCAAGATATGCTCGGTTCTCCATTCCCTTTTGAGTTCTTCCCCTCCTGGAGTAAACACGAAGATCATTGTTTGAGGCATGAGAATTATTTTTAGTACCACTCTGAGTTTGTGTTTGAGACATTGACTCACTCTCAGGAATTTGAGGAGGAATTTGAGGAGGAATTTGAGGAGGAATTACTGGAGATTCAGATGAAGAGAATGATTGAGTAGGAATACTATCCCAAAGCTGGTATTCATCTATGTTCTCCCCTTGAATGGCAGCTTTGGGATAATATGGAAATTGCTCAAAAAAGTTGACATCCATAGTATTGTAGAATCGCCTTGTGATAGGAGAAAAACATTTATATCCTTTCTGATTGGGTGAATATCCTAAGAATATGCATTTGATGGCTTTGGGGTCAAGTTTGCCTTTGTGATACGCATAGACATATGCACAACACCCAAATATATTAAAAGGAATGCTTGACACAATTTTGCAATGTGGATATGACTCCAGAAGAGTAGTGATAGGTGTTTTGAAATTTAGAACACGAAAGGACATCCTATTGATAAGATGGGTAGCAGTAAGAACTGATTCCCCCCAGAACTGTTTGGGGACATAAGTTGTGAACATGAGAGATCTAGCTACCTTGAGAAGATGCCTATTTTTCCGTTCAACCACCCCGATTTGTTGAGGGGTGTCAACATAAGAGTTTAGATGAACAATCCCATGAGTTGACAGTTATCACCAAGAATTGAAGCAAAGTATTCCTTGGCATTGTCAGTTTTCAGCACTTGGATTTTCGTTTGGAATTGAGTTTGAATCATGACATTGAAATTCTTAAATATCTGACTAGCTTCAGATTTTTCTTTCATAAGGAATAGCCAAGTGATTCGAGTATGATAATTGACATATGAAATAAACCATCGTGTTCCTGTTATGTTTTTTACTCTAGATGGTCCCCAAATATCAGAGTGAATTGGTGAGAAAGGATGTGACTTTTTATATGGAACATGTGAATATGAATTTCTAACATTCATAGAGAATTGACATACTTCACATTGAAATAACTTTGAACTTTTATTCTTGAATTATGAAGGGAAAAGTTTTTCTAAGTACAAAAAATTTGGATGACCTAGGCGATAGTGATTCAACATAATCTCACCATCATTATTGGATTTGAGATTCAACAAAGTTTTATTCTAACACGGAATTTCCGACACAGTTTGGAGAACTTGCTTTTTTGGAGATTCTTCACTCTTGAAGGGATAGAGTCCTGAGCACTCTCTAGCACTGCCAATTGTCTTCCTCGAATCTAAGTCTTGAAATTTACACAGATTGTGAACAAATTTAGCCACACAATTTTCATCATGGTTGAGTTTAGTAATTGATAAGAGATTGCAATCAAGAGTTGGAACAAAAAGGATAGATTTAAGGGTAAGGGAATTAGAAATTTTGGTTGAACCAATCCCTTTCCTTTAGACATAGATCCATCGGCAATTTTGACAGAGTGTCCTTTGCCAGGTTATGAGAATCATGAGAAGAGAGGCGTCACCCGTCATGTGGTCTGAAGCACCTGAATCAACAATCCATGGTTTGGTACCCTTCTTTGCACTAAGCTCTTTGATGGGGTTACCTGATTGAGTCAAAGTCGCGGTTGATGTTGAAGTGGATAAGGATTGTCCGAACATCTTCTGGAGGAGCTCAATCTGCTCTTTGCTAAACAGAGCAGGTTCGGTTGAAGTAGGTCCATTTGTTGTAGATGCAGCATTTCCAAGGCTTTCTTTGTTGGTGTGCCGTGCAGAGGACTTCCAATCAGCTAGCTTGCCATGAATTTTCCAACAGGTTTCCTTCGTGTGACCAGTTCTACGACAATGGTCACACCAAGGTCTTCCTATTCGGTTCCAATTGTCATCATTATGGTGTCCTCGAACAGTAAGGGCGAAAACTTCTCCCGTTGTTGGAATGCTTGATTGGGTACCCAACATAACCTTTTTCTGACTCTCCTCTCTTTGGACTTCGGAGGAAGCTTCATGAATACTTGGTAAAGGCTTTGTTCTGAGAATTCTTCCCCGCACTTCATCGAGATCTTTGTTGAGGCCCATAAAAAATTTGAAGGTTTGTTTCTTTACGACAATCTGTTTGTACAAGCTTCCATCTTCGGTACACTTCCATTCATAAACCTCAAAGAGGTCTAGTTGCTGCCAATACCGAGCAAGAGAGTTAAAGTATTGGGTAGCCAAAGACTCCCCTTGATGAAGATCATGAAGAATACTTTCAGCCTGAAAAATTCGGAGGTATTTTCATAACTGGAATAGGTTTCTTTGGCAGCATCCCATATTCCTTTGGCAGTGTCATAGAGGAGAAAATTTTCTCCAATCTCGTTCACCATGGAATTTATCAGCCACAACATCACCATAGTGTTCTCGGATTTCCAAGTTCGGTATTTCCCCTCATCTTTGTTTGGCGCCGCTGCAACTCTGGTGAGGTAATCATCTTTCATCTTCCCGCATACGAACATCATGACAGATTGGGACCACTAAAGGTAATTGTGCCCATTTAATTTGTGATTGGTGATGGGCCAAATTATTGGTCTCGGTTCCTCCATTGGAGCCTGTCATTGCAGGTTTAGAGTTGCAGATAACTTCGGACAAGGAGCTAGGTTTTTTGTGGTCATGCCGTAGTTTGTCATGTGAGGATTTAGATATCAGCAATGCTTTGATACCATGAAGATTTTCAGAGATAGAAGATAAAGAATGAAAAAGAAAGAATGAAGAGGACATAAATATTAGGAGAGAGAGAGAGAGAGAGCAAGAACTGCTCTGTATACTTTTTATTTCTCTACAAAACTCTGTACAGCAGGACCCTATTTATAGGGTTAGGACTTAGAGAACATTCCGCCTATAGTTTAGACAATAAAAGGAAATAACTACTACAAAAGGAAACAGCTAGGAAATCGGACAACTAAGAAATCAGTTTAGAAAATCAGGCAACTAGGAAATCAGTCAATTAATTACCCAAATCCCATATTTACAGTATGTACAGCCCGGCATATTAACTAGCTAACTATTCCCTAATTACCGAGAACTAAATCACTAAGAAATTCTACACTTTCTTACAATTCAGTTGATTGCTTTCTCATTACTCTTTACCTTGCTATACTATGTGCAAAGAAAATTCTACTCAGTTCTTGCTGCTCATTTCTTTTCCAAATTCTCGTGTTCAATAGTATGTTATACATATCTTACCAATATTTATGCTTTGTTTTCACAGGTCTACGAATTTCATATCAATGTACAAAGGATGAAGCATTCTTGTCGTATTATTTCTCGATGAAAGAAGTTAAATAAACATGAGGGAGAAACTAAGAAATCCAAGATGTCCTATTATTACTCTTCTGAATTCTTGTCCAATCGTATGTTTTACGTTTTTTTTATCACCTAAAATTTATGCTATGTTTTCACGAGTCTACAAATTCCAGTTCAATGTACAAACGACAAAGCATTATTGCAGAAACAACTGATTAAATTCACAGTTTATATATGTGTATAAATGTTTTGTTTCCTATAATAGAAGTATTTTTTTATTGCTTTATTAAGATCTTGCTATCTATGAATTTCTAAGCAGAACACAAGTGTTCATGGCCTAGACAATGGAAAAGAACCAATGGGCATGCATAGATAGGTAGGCTATGCTTCAGTTGGATTGGTTGATCTATAATAGTCTTGGCAGGAAACTATATCGATTATTCTCCTTTTTCTTAGTATCAACCTGAGTTGCTTTTTAAGTATGCAGAGAGGTTTTTTTTTATTTTTTTATTACTTCATATGAATTCCAATTATCATATTCTATTCTCAAAACTCACAAATCCCAATAAAAGACGTGGGAGTATATTTTGAATTAATATGCTTGACATATATTTTTTATGGCCTTTTATTTTGCAGCTTAATTTAGGTGAAGTCCCTCGTGTTATTGGAGCTAAGTTTGCTTTTATACTGTACTACAGAGGTTGTAGTTTACAATCTTTGTTGAACGTGAAGATAATCAATTGTTAGCTCTCTTCTGTGGCTAAGTTGAATGGTGAGCCCAAGTAACTTTTGGAGGGTTCTTTCTATTTTTTAAACAATATGATGTGGTGGGAAGAGATATGGTTGTGATGCAGGCCGAGATGGGTGAACAATTTACATTTTTATTGAAATCCCACAATCTATCTCCTCTTCATTCTGCATTCAATCATAAAATGAAACTGCAACGACCCAACAATTAGTGTTTGCATTTGAGAAATACATTTTCCATTGTAACTAATTAAGTGAGGAGTTCTGAAGTAACCAGCATCAAGTGGTCCGGTAGGTCTGAGGCCTCACAGATCACAATTGAAATCCCACAACCTATCTCCTCTTCATTCTGCATTCAATCATAAAATGAAACTGTAACAACCCAACTTTTCAGACCGCTACTTAGCTAACTTAAACATGTTTATCTTACATTAAAATACTTGCTCGAATATGATCATGTTGTTGGTTATCAAAATTTCAAGATTTTTTTTTTTTTTGCATAAAATTTCTTTCATCATAAACCTTAAAAGTTTCCACTCCTAATGTGGGTCAATAGACTTGAACATCAAGCTAATTGAGGAAAATGATTTTCTGGAGAGCATTAAATTGAAATATGCTTTACTTCCTTTTATTGAAGCGTAACTACACAAACTATGTATTAGAAACTATTTATTTATTTAAGTGACTACAATTTTAAAAGTGAATTTCATATATATGTATATATATATATAACTACCTAGTACATTAATATGCTACAAATAAAAAATCATTTAAAATCACACTTATAGTCTTTTTAGGAGAAAACATCATAAGTATAAAACTTGAGGTTACTCGCTCAATAAAATTATTCTAGTTCTAATAAAGGAAACGCCAACTTGTTAAAACATATACATATTTTTTTATAGGATATTTATTATTTGAATATATGACTTAACTTAAAACTTTGAAATAGACTCATTATCTTAGTGCGGAAATTATTTACGTAGTGATATCCAATAGTATTTGAGGTGTAGGTAATTACCCAAGTTACCTACAACATCAACAACTTAATGAGCTAAAGTCCAGTAAGTACAAATATCCTCACAAAATATTTGCATAGATAAACATCATATAAATATGCATGACCTTTTATGCTCAATTATGGAAATTTATTTTATTACTTTGGGGCCCTGTGCTCATACCCTTTGTGCGTGGCCAATGGAGAGTGGGAGAGTGATTAACGCCCAAAAGTGATATTCACAAGCGGTCAATTGTAGCACAGAAGGGCGGTCGTATCCACAGAGAGATAACAAAATAACAAGAAAGACTAATAGAATAAGAGCGTTAGAGAAAATTGAATTAAGGAAAAATGAGAATTTTTGAGATTTTTGTTGCAAATAAAATAGAAATGAGAAAAGATTTGTGTTGAAGAAAACGGTAAGGTGTCGAGAATCCCTAATGCTTCGTTCACCAATTTCAGTTTTGATTCACAAAATAAAAGAACTGAATAGATTAAATCTCTATGTTGACTCCGGAAATATTATTATTACAAGTTATCTAAAATCAACAATATATCAATATGACAATATTGCAGTAAAAGACAATTTGCAAAATAATTTGAATAACAAAACATTGCATGACAGAATTACATAAGAAAAGCGTGACTGAACTTATATAAAAATTGGCACACAATATTTTGAAAAGTAACAGAAAAATATATGAGATTTAATTCATTCAGATGTTGAACTTTACAACACAAGGAATCAAAACCCCGAATTGGGTCACTCAACAGAAGTTCATCTCTAACCTCACCAAGAAAACTCTAGCCTATCTTGCAAAACATTCTCACAGGTTCTAAAGAGAAAATATGAGACTGACAGCAAGACGACAGAAAACTGAATATTAAAAGCTTCCTAAAACCTTAGGCCAACCCCTCTATTTATAGTGTTCAGAGGTTGCCTATCAAATAAGGAAATAAATTGTAAAACTAGAAAATTACAAAA
>NW_010363284.1:188987-226201 GCF_000414095.1 Morus notabilis
TGGAGGAAGTCTGCTGGCGCGGTCAGAGTGGAGATAGCTCATGGGACAGATGTCGCACGCGGAGGAAAGAGCAGGCTAGCGCACTGAGTCGCGGGGCCCACGTGGAGGAACGCTCTAACGCACGTTGATGGCTGCGTGGAAGACACGCGCGCCCTGAGAGATCGGCGTGCTGGTGACGCGCGCGAGAGAGAGTGGGGAAAGGCGGACAGCTGGGGCCCACGCGGAGAGAGATAGTGGCTTGGCTCGGCTTGGTGCGGCTCGGTGCGGCTCGGCTGAGGCTTGGCTCTGGACGGTTGAAAACATGGCTTTCATGGCTTATTTTTATGTAGCTTTTTACACTGCTTTTTATCTGTAAATAATTAAGCAAAAACTAGACAAATTCCAATTAAAAATATTATGAATAAAAATAATGGATTTGTTTAATTAAAGCTTAAATATTTTAATATTATATAAATCAAAAGCAATATTTATGGTGCATTTTCATGCACTAATCAGGGAGCGACCCAAACATTTCATCCAACTACAGAGGAAAACCTCTCGTCCTCATAGGCCGGAGGGCAGTACGGCAATTAACTTGTCTTTATTACCTTTGCCTCTTATTTAGGTGAACATGCGATTATGATCATGTCACTGAGTGTATGTCATTGCAAATACTTTTAAGAGGCAACATCATATTACACATATCATTCATGTCACAAAAGAATAACATTATAACTTCTTTAATAGGGCATGCATTGCATCATACTCGTCATTCATCTATAGAAAATTTGCACAATACAAAAAGGACAATTTTTCAAATATATCTTTTAGAAACACATTCATGCTGTAGGTGAGGTTTGTACTCCCCTGTTTCGCGTGCAATCAGTCAACAATCACACTTGCCTCGCCTACCATTAGCCAATTATTTATCCTGATTTACAATACTCTCCTCATTAGAATAGGGTCCTAGATTAACTCTTATAGACCAACTATTTAAGGACGCTAAATTACTTTTACCTAATTTTAGTAAATCTAACCTCTGTACCTTTTTAATAATTTAATTAATTGATTAATTAATTAATTAATCATTGATTTTAATAAACATTGAAGAAATAATTAAGCAACGGTGATTAATTATTAATTATAATTAATTAATTAATTAATAATTGATGTTCTTAAAATATAAATTACTTTTAAGTATTATTAATTAAATATATTTAAGTAAAACTTTAATTCCAAATACTTAAATTATAAACTAATTATGATTAATTATTACTTTATAACTAACACCTTTAAAAATCAATTATTTCAAATCGTTATTAATTAATTATCAATTAATAATTACTTAAATAAATCATTTTCTTTAAATAACAATTAGTTGTTCTAAATAATCAAGTAAAGTCAAACTTAATAATTATTTAAAAAAAAATTCAAATAGTTTCATTTTTCTTTCTTTTAAGAAAAACACTTTCTCGATTTATTAATTAATTTATTTATTTACAAAATATATTAATTAATTTGCTTCATCATAGACGTGGATTTTAAGGAATCGTTCATCTTTTTGGGCCGACACTAGAGTCGTTAAATAAGACTCAATGAACCATAAATGTATTTTCTTAACTTGTGGCCTTTCTAAAATTAATATTGGGCCTTAGGCCCAATCTTTGAGGCTTTAGAGTGGTCATTTTTACACTAAGAGAATTTTATCTATTTGGGCTTTTAGAGGCCTAATTCCAATTTCACTTGGACTCAAACTCTCTAAGTTTGAATTTAATTGTAAAATCAACTCTTATGTAGGTCTAAGTCGTAGAAATACGGTAGGTATGGTTGAATTTCCTTTTTACTCTTAATGTTGGTAAAAATGAACACTTTTACCCCTATAAGGGCCTACCGGGTTTCAGACCCCAATCTAAATCGTTAACTCACTCAAAACATGTTATTTGGGTTTAAGCAGCATTTTTACATAGATCTAAAATCCCCATTTCACTTAAGGTTTGTTAATTTTGTAAAATGGTTCCGGTTTTACAACTTTTACAGTTTTAGACCTCATACTAGGTAACTAACTTCTAAGGAGTTTAATCCTTTGGTTTTCTCTGATTTGGGACAGTGAAAAAAAATCTTAAACATCCCCTAAATATTCATAACTTCAGCAAATGCAACTTAGCACTTTGGGCTCTCCATTTTTCCTTAGTTTTTTTTTTATAAAGGTCCTCTAAACTCTAAATCACGTTTTCAGGTTCGTTTGTACTCCATTTATTCTAAAATTTTAACACAAGTGTCCTTATATGTCACATCAACTACCATTAAAACAGGTTTACCAGATTCAATTCATAACTCATCCTATTGAACAACTTAGGCTCGGGTTGCTGTAAAAATTTCCTGTTTCCATACCCTGGATTCAAAAATTCATAATAAATTGTACAAAACTCGTATTGGGGTCCATGATATCTCGTTAGAAAGCTTATGATGTCTAATTTCTACCCCTAAAATATCAATGTCAGATTTGAAGCCCAACCTAAACAATATCTGAGGTTTTACATGCTGGTCAGAAAACAAATGCTGATTGCAACTTAAGATTAAATCTAATAACTTGGTCAATACAACTTCAAGTCAAATGATTCAAAAGCCTATTTGTAATTCATTCTCTGTATTCTGATGCCATAAAAATATATTTTCATTCCATGTTCAAGACTTAGACGAAAATCACATTTCTATAAGACATATCCTCAAGTACAACTAGATGTAGGGTTTCTAGTTTAGATCTATACCTCTTTCTTCTCTTGGTTAGAGTTCTCCTTTCCTTTTGAGCTCCAAACCTCCTTGATCTCCTTTAACCACCCTCTGGTTAGTTTACACCCAAATAAGGAGGAGAAAATTAACTACAAGACTTGGATCTTAAGCACTTACCTTGCAAGCATCTCTAATTTGTAGACTACTCCATTCAAGCTTCTTAGAAGTGATGTCTTTCAGACTTGAGGGTGAAATCAAGGAGAGTTGGGCTGTGAAGAGGCGTGGCTGAGAGGTAGAGATTAGAGGATTCATTCTCTGAGTCGAATCATGGTTCATGGTTCACTACGGTATTTTCTCTCATAAAAAATACACGTAAATCGAAAATAGTTCTAATCCATGAACCAAATGGGCTCTAAGTAAGGTTTTTCTAACTTAGAGGAGTGAGAGTGAGAGAGAAAAATGAGTGAGGGAGGTAGGGTTTTCTAATGGCATCTTATTCTTTATATATAAGGGGCTTTGGAGGGGTAAATTTGAGACTTGCTTTGTCTCCAAATGGGCTGGAAAATCAGACCACAAACAAGAAAGGGACGTGAGGGAAGAGAGAAAAGGAAGAGAGGGAGAGTAGAGAGAGAAAGGGTTTCTAGCATTTGATTGGTTCTTTGATCAAATTGGACTCCTTTTCAAATTGGTTATTTTGTTACATTATCTTAAGTATGCATGGGTCACTATCACATAGTACTTTGCATGGTACACATTTATGAGACATTTCCTAATTTAGCCATGCAAATTCTTCAAACAAGTTGGATGCATGCAAGCCTTCTCAAAGCATCTAAATAAATCTCCACCCTTGATCAAACTTAATCAAAATCATCTATAATTTCCACCATCGATCTTATCATCTCCAATATCTACACCATTGGTCAAGCCTAAATACATTCTACACCATCGATCAACTTTAGACCTAAGCTAGACCCTTGATTCAAAATCTCGTCTATAATGGTCTATTAATTCAAATATCTTTTTAATCATTTGTACTAATTAAATAAAGTTCAACATAATTTCAAGGTACTTCAATATAAATATTTGACTGGAAATGTCATACATCGTAACATGCTAATCCCCTCTAGGATTTCTCACACTAAGGAACGAATATTGAAAAATTCTACCGAGGTTGACTTCCAATTAAATCATTAAAGAGTCTAATGTAACTTATTCATGAAAGTGGACATTATCGTTCGACGAACACATTATCGCCTCATTATATATTTTCATGAAAGTCATGGAAGCAATCATTGGGTTTAAATATTCATGAAATAACTTTCACAATCATCAAACAATGTTTATATAACAGAAATTCTACAATTAACGTCTAAATTTATGTTAAGTTATATGTCTTAAAATTGTCATTTATTATGCTTTCTTCATTGGACTCTTGATTTAGATCCTTGATCATCAAGACATTTTAAATCGTCAAAATTTATGCTAATTCATAATTTCAAATAGAACTTGATCACATTTAATCATAATGATGATTATGCTCAACACATGTACCATCTCATTGGCCTACCGCGTGAGATCTCACTGATATGTAAGTTTAAATTCAATTATAAAGGTAATAAATATACGTTGTCACAAGAAAAATCCTAAGTTAAATTTTACAATTAAAAATTTTTTACTTTAGGATTTTCTCGGGCTTTACAGAAACATATTCAATCCACAGTCTCAATCAAACCAAAATAAACTAGATTCAACTTAAATATACCAAAGTTTTTCCTTCCAATGTTAAACGATTTACTTATACTGAATGTACCCATAAAATTGTCTTCTCGGATTCTTCTTCGTGTGTGATGTCTTTACTACCGGATCCGACCCACATCGATGAACAAAATGAAGAAAAAAAGGAAGGAAAATGGGGAACAAAATGAGGAAAAAAAAAGAAGGAAAATGGGGAACAAAGATGGTGAATTGTTTCAATAAAAATGGGGAATTATCTGATTAGGATGGTATAAGCTTAATTGCGCTTTCAATTCTCACTAAATAAGTGACACGTGGCAATTCTTTCACTCATTATAACAGAAGGAAAAAACTTGTTAAAGAAACAAAGTTCGAGGGGCAAAGTGTTACATGGGTCATGTTCGGGGGAATTTTTGAAATTAATCCTTAAATTTTTTATTTAATAAATGAAAAAAATGAAAAATAAATAATTCAAAAAGGAAAAAAATGAAAACAAAACAACTCAAAAATAATGAATTAATTAAACAAAATGACAGAATAATTTTTCATAAAAAAGGCAAAATAATTATCTTATATCAATACGTAGGATCATAAAAGATAAAATGGTGAAAAAAAAAAGAAAAATGCAAAACTTGTTAAATAGCATTGAGTATAGGAAAAAAAAATAATGAAACAAAAAAAACCGCAATGAATTACCTAAATTTATTAAAGAAAAAGGAAAAAGTTTATAATTTAGGGATAAAACATGTGGATTGTGCGGAGAAAAAATAATACCATTATTTTTTTTTGTAATATAATTAATTATGTAATTAAGTCTATTATTGTTCTTTTTTGTCATTTTATGTTAGGGTTGTTTTAAAATAAAAAAATTGTAATTGAAAGAGGGGATGGAGAGAAAAAATTAGGTTGCATTTGGTATGAGCGTTCAAACATGGTGGTTTTGGTTTTAAAATCAGAACTATGATTTTTGGTCTGAACTTAAAGTCCAAACCATGGTTTTGGAATCAAGGTTTGAACCATTCAAAACTAAGAGGAAGTGATTCTAATTTAAAACATCGTATCAGAGTTCAAATCTTGAACCAGAACCATCTAAACCAAACACGAATTTTTAAGAACTATTTTTAATTTTTTTAAAACAAATAAAAATTTGAACCAAAATCATGATTTCAGTTCTAGAACTCTAATACTAAACACTTTACAAATAAATATTAATTTGAACACCATGAGAATCCTCAAAAAAACATACCCTTAGGATCTCAAGGTTCTTTTTCAACTTCACCACTAGTCCCCACTTAAGGTATCAAGTTACAAAATTAAGAGCGTTTACGTAGACCTGTTTATTTCACCAATTCGAGTTTAGAATTTGAGTTTTGTTATAGTAAAAATCTCTTGAAAACAGTCATATTTAACTTTTTTACTGCAATAAAAAACTCTCAAATAAAATCATATCTCAACTCGAATTAAAAATTTAAATGAGCGAACTAAACGAACCTTAAATTTTTTTTTTTTCATTGAAACATAATAAATTAATGAGTTTTTAGAATGATGTGGCAATGGCAGCCATGGAGCATATGTCATGTTGTTACTTTGGATCGTGGGTTTTACATGTCGCGCTATAAAGCAATGCATGAGAATCCTCAACGGTCTTATTACTTCAAACTCTCTCAACTGCCTCTCTGTCTTTCCGTCTATCTTCACCCTCTCTCTCTCCTCCTCCACCGAGAGAGACGAATCTTCAACGGTCTTATTACTTCAAACTCTCTCCACCGCTCTCTGTCTTTCCGTCTATCTTCACCCTCTCTCTCTCTCCCCTACTTCACCGAGAGAGACGAATCCTCAACGTTCTTATTACTTCAAAACTCCCTCAACCGCCTCTCTCTCTCTGCGTCTATCTTCACCTCTCCCTCTCTCCTCCTTCACCGAGTCTTTCTCACTCTCTTCTCCTTCACCGAATCTCTCTCTCTCTTCCTTCACCGTCTCTCTCTCTCTCTCTCTCTCTCTCTCTCCCTATTGAACTCTTTTTCTCGCTTTACGTCTGGAGATATCGAGCTGCGACGGAGATGTTGAGCTGCCCGCGTTCTTCGTTGGAGATTTCTGCTCCTATCATCGCCACGAATCGCCGGAGAAGAATAGAAGAAGAAGAAGATTGGTTTTGTTGCGATTCCGGATTCGATTTCACAATTTCACCTTTCTAGTTTTGTTGACTTTTGAAGCCGCGATTTTAATGATTTTGCTTATTTCTTTTCGTTGAGTTTTGATGCCGCGATTTTGGCTTCGATTTCGCGATTTTGCTTCTCTGATTTTTTTGAGTTTTGACACAGGTTTCGCCGGAGATGTTTGGGTGTGGCCGGCTGCCGAAGCCTTTTCCCCTCTTTCTCATCGCCGCTGGCAATCCAACGTTCAGAATCGCCGACAACATTCCGGCATCGCGGCGATCTCGGCAATTCCGACCTTGCAACTTTGTCGTTTATCGTACCTCAACACCACTCCAAGTGTTCGACCAAATGCCGCCATAGAACCCCCTCTTATGTCGAATCTGAGTTTTTAATTTTTATCTGAGGTTTGTGAATTTTTATCTGAGTTTTGTGAAATTTTATCTGAGTTTTGTGAATTTTGATCTGGTAACATGCATCCTTACAATTTGTCTTGCGTGTACTCTCTGTTTATTTCGTGTATAAATCTTAACATGCATGTATTACGATCTTTTGGTATCATGGGTACTTTCATATTGATTTTTATTGCGGTCTTTAATCTCTGAACTTGTTGAAATTAAGAATATTTGTCTCTTTCTAGAATATATGAACGATGAAGACTCTCTCTTTCTTTGATTAATTATTGGCAAACATTCCTTCAAATGTCCATCACCTGTTTGTCATTATGTCTGTTAGATCTTTATACCCATTGTCTTTTAATTGCTATGATTCATTTTCACACTCTTAAAAATATGTCATTATCTCCATTCTAGACTGTGTGGGTATTCTTTTCCATGGCATCATCTATTGTGTAATTTCATTAAATTTCATCGTTAATTGCTCAGATTCTCTTATATCTATGTAATTTACTTATTACAGAATGTTGTTTATTTTGTTTTATAAATATTCTTCTATTTAAGATATATTTCATTTGATTATCACAACCAAAGTCTCTTTTTATAAGAGTTTAAGCAGTTAATTCATCAATAAGTCTTCTCTATATAATCTACTGGGTTGCATTGTGGTTGTGTCAATTGAAATAGTTTAGTGGGGTCTCATTTTCTTATTTTCTTAGGGGCTGGGACATTATTTTGCGTTGAGTTTGGGGTTTTGTTCTGTATTTTCAAGCCCTGGGTTTGTTTATTGTTATGCTCTTCTTTTCTCTGGCTGTTACTCGTTTTGATTATTCTTTTCCCCTTCTTTCAATAAAATTTTTCGTTTCTTATTAAAAAAATTTGATATAGTCATACTAGTTCTTTCTCATTACTAGTGATAAATCTATAATCTGTAAGTCAAATACCGACTAGGTGACTCCATCAATTTAAATGACATTTTTTATAAATGTTGACTTAAAAAACAGTTTTCTAACTGTTGTACTTTTTATGTCAGAACCTCAAACCATTTCTATCTCTCTTGGTGGTCTATTTTTTAAATTATTCTTACAATTTCTTATTATATATGATCTGTTCCTCTATTAGCACTTGTTTATAGTCTATCCATTTTCCTAAAATCGTTTATGGTAACTTCTGTTGCGGTTATAATTAAGAGGTCAATAATAGAAAAATGACTGTTATAGACGGGTTAGTTTCGCACCTTTTATCTTCTCCTATTTTCTCCACTTTTTTTTGCTTATTTATAAATGGGGAATATGGGACAAGAATTTGATATCAAATCCCAGTTGGGGGCAAAATTTTGCTCCATTTCAAGCAGCTCAAATGCCTGTGTTCATCATTGGCAATGTCTCCCCACCATTTCCTTTCCGACCGGTCGTGAGCGAGCACATTCAAACCTTAATTAACAGTTTCGAATTAGCATGGAGCGGTTTTTTGCAAATTTGGAACAAACCATGAAGCGGTTAAGTAAACTTCAGGGAAGTTTTCAAACTCTTTTATTTCAATTTAATTTTGATATAATTTTGATATTTCAATATTGCTTACACCTTGAGTTTATTTCTAACAACTTCATTTCTTTGGTGTATCTATCTTTCCCAAATCCTTTTGATTTTTTTTTCCTAAAAATTGATTTGAATTTCGAAATTCTTATATTGTTTTGTTTCGATCTGCACGTGTGTGACTTTCTTTTTCAAAAATATGGTTTAAATCTCCAGTTATATTATTATTTTTTCTTCTAGTTTTCTCATTTAACTCTTTCTTCTAGTTTTCTATGGCTGTTGGTGGACGTCTTGTCCTCTTTTGTGTACTCGTTTGATTGTTTTATTCCCTTCTTTCAATAAAAATTTTCGTTTCTTATTAAAAATTAATATATTTTGTACATGTGTGACATATATTTTGTATGACCTTTTATTCAACTGTAGCTTAATTTAGGAGAAGCCCCTCGTGTGGATAATTAGAGAAAGTTTAGTTGAGTTTTTTTTATTATGTCTTCAACAGTATTTGTAAATTTAATTATAGGACACCCTTGAAGACCACCCCCTACCCTTTTCCGACCAACTGTTGTTTTTCTTACTTTTTGTCTAATTTTGTAGAAATATATGCGCACACTCTCACTCCCATAATATCTAAAATTCCCAACTGCCACTATGTTACCTTCACAGAATAACAAAGATGTCTTTCTATGAACTTGATACAAAAATCTGCAATAAATTTAGAAGCAGAACACGCACATCTCTCAACTAGTAACTATATTAGAATACTGAGCGTGTTTACTGTAGCTGCTCTCACATTCTTACTTTTCTTTACATTTTCTTCAGCTTTTCTCTCTCTTCTTTTGTGTTATTCTCTCTCTCGCCTTTTCTTTCTTCTTCTATGTTTGCTTCTTGCTCTTCCACCTCTCTCTATACTTAGATGGAAAAGGAACCTCTTAATTATGGCTTTTAAGATGAGGCTGTCAAGAAATTGTTATGTGAAGGTAAGATCTTCGCCGAAATATGGGAAAAAAAACTCCCTCTCTTTCCTTTGAGCGTATATGTTTAGGTTGAAAAATAGAAACATTAGATTCTATTATAGACACAGTTTAAGAATTCATTATTTTGAAGAGTTTTCTATTTACCTTCTCTTTTGGTTAGTGATATGGTGGATTCAACAGCTCAAGCATTTTTCAATAAATGTTCTCTTCTATTTCTTGTTTTTCTCAAGTTCTATGTTGATTATTATCATTGGTTTTGGTTTACCTGAATGTTGATTGTTAAATAAAGGTGTGACAGTGATAAAGGTGTCACTTCCTATGCTTAGTGAAAACAAAAATAGTTCGTTTGGAAGCAAGGTTTGCCTTTCTTTTATAAATTTTTTTATCCTGAAATGAAAGACAATTCTAATTTGTATATGGAGTTGAAGGTTCTTTTTTATGAGGGTAAGGAGGAAATGTAGTATTGTTATTTACACTTTCATTTGTTTCAAATTATACAAGACATGCACTTTGCATGAGGTAGAAGGGCTCTGTAGGGTTAGGTGCAAAGATGTCAATTAGTATTGTGCTACATTATTGATGCTCTGTTTAGGATACATGTACTTTCTAATGGATTAGGTAATAAAAGAATATTAGCAATTTGAATCTAGAAAATCATACTTCCGCGATTTTGCTTCTCTGAATTTTTTTTTTTGGCTATTGATGCAGGTTTCACCGGAGATGTTTGGGTCTGAATTTCTTGTTAATGAGGATGTGGGCTTTGAGGTGAGGCCATTAAGGAATGGAAATTGCCGGAAGTAACCTCTTTCTCTTCTTTTGGGGTTTTGGTTTTTGTTTTTTATTTTGTAGGTAAAATGAAATTAAAATGCCTCTCTTCTTTTGGGTTTTGGGTTTCAGTCATGTGTGTGATTTTTCTTTCTTCATTTTTTTCCCTTTCGATGCGGTTTGGGTAAGTCTCTTTTTTCAAGTGGGTATTTATTTATTATTTTTGCATTGTTGTTTTCATGGTTCTCAATTAATTGTTTGGAGTGCTTATTGTTATCTTCTTATTTTGCTGAACTATAAATTTATTTATATTCTTTTATGCGATCACTGGTTTTCTTTTCTTTTAATTTTTCCCTTGGATTCTGAGGTTCGGGTTTTTATGATTGTTTTAGGTTTTATTGCATTTAGGAAGGGTAATCGATTATGTTTCTGATGACCATGATGATGGTATTACTGCTTGGCAATGAACTGTTCTTTAGCCGAATTTGGATAATGAGCGGATGGAGCTAAACGAATTATTGATAGAAAGATATATTTCTCTTCTGTAGAACCAATAATGTGACTGGTGTTTTGGTTTCGTTATTAAATAAATTTCATTCCATTGTAAGTTTATTGACGTTCTTTGTCTTATTCAGTACTACCTTTCAGCTACTTACCTTGCGCTTTATTTTACTACAATTATGGTGCTCTGGTTTGGAACAACGGTAAAATCTAAATGAACTGTTGGATCAAGAGGTACCTATGTGAAGCTACTTTACTTTTTTAAAATGTAGTGTTTTTGTTGTCTTTGCTGATTATTATAAGAACAGTTTGTTTATTTGCTGAACTTTTGTTTTTCTTTCCCTCTTATTCAGAATGCCATTTTTAGTATAGATATGAACTCATGAGGTGTTGATTGAAAGTTTTGCTATACGAGTTAGGCAGATTGATATAAAAAGTTGGGCAACTAGATAGTGTGGATATTGGTTGTTTTAAAAGTATCATTATAGAATGGAGCAAGAGATAAAACATCTTGCTATGTGTAATGTGTTTTAAAATATTTTCTGTTATCCATTTATTTGGCTCACATGATTAGTTTTTCTAATTGGGAGAGGATAGAGTAGAGAGGTGGATCCTTATTCTTGAATTATTGAATTATTGTTTAGTTTATCTATCACAGCTGATTCAGTTAAATTTTTTGAGACCACAAATTTGGATGTCAATTCATATGTGTGTGTTCACCATCATCTAAAATTTGTAGCAAAACAGAGGATTTAACATTCGAAACAAAGAGCTAAAATTAACATTTTGAATATGTAATTGTTGACAATCCTTTCCCCTAATATTCCCTTTTCATAGGGAGTTTCAGTTATGTACTTATGCGCATGAATTATGGCAACCATGCCCTCTATTTCTTTTTATTTATTTATTTATTTTATAAGAAAAAGAATTTACTAACAAAATCAGTAATAACATTTTTGGCAACCATGCCCTCTATAATGTTTTTGATAAGCTCACAGACTAATAACAAATTGCAAGCACACGTCTACACAAGAATATGAGTAAATTCACTGTATCAATGAAATTAATTGGCAGAAAATAGGGAAGAATTACAGGATATGGGGGTTTTCGAGTGACCCCGTGCACTCCCTCACTAACTTCAGTTTTACACTTTTCTGATGCCCTTCTCTCTTGCCCTCGCTCCCTATTTATTCGATCACATTTCCCTAGTTACAGACTCTAATGCAGCTAACTAACTAACAGACCTTTCCCTCTCTCAACCCAGCTTATCCTCTCGTGCCAACTCAGCCCCTTGCTAATCGTCCTGAGAAGTGTTCCCCTGTGTTGCAGCTTCCATCTCTTTTCCTGTCCCTACATGATCCTTCTCACGGAGTCTCTTCCGTACATAAGTGAATCGTAGGGGGGGCTTATCATTAATCCCGCCCCAAAGACGCACCTTGTCCTCAAGGTGGAAGTGAGGGTATTGTTGGTCTATTGCCTGATAGGATTCCCACGTGTCCTCATGGGCAGGTAAATTAGTCCAACGTATCAAGACCTCTGGGTCTGAGCGTCCCCCATGTACCAGCTGGCGCACTCCAAGAAGGGCAGCTGGTTCTGCCTGCAGCTCTAAGTCCTTTGTGACATGTGGTGGCAAGGCGGAGATAGGCTGTCCTTGCCCAACAACACGGTGTAGTTGAGAGACATGAAACACCGGGTGGATAGCAGCCTCCGCTGGAAGGTTGAGGCGGTATGCAACTGGCCCCACACAGCTAACGATCTCAAAGGGGCCATAGAAACGGGGACTTAACTTCTCATTGCGTCTGCGCGCCAAACTCACCTGACGATAGGGTCGAAGCTTGAGGTACACTGAGTCCCCCACAGTGAACTGGACATCCCGGCGCTTGTTATCGGCCACGGACTTCATTTTCTGCTGGGCGCGAAGAAGATGGAACTTGAGAAGGTCCAGCATTGCATCGTAGTCCATGAGGTGCTGCTCTACGGAATCCACCGGAGAAGAGCCTGTGCCATAACGCAACAGTGGAGGTGGTACGCGGCCGTATACTGCCTGAAAGGGAATGGTGCGGGTGGCTGTATGAAAAGAGGTGTTGTACCAATACTCCGACCAAGCTAACCATTTGTGCCACTGGCTGGGCTTGTCCGAAGTGAAACAACGCAAGTACGTTTCCAACCTATTGACCACCTCAGTTTGGCCGTCGGATTGGGGTGGTAGGCCATGCTCCGTGATAAAGTAGTACACATCTGCTTGTGGAGCTCGGTCCAAAAATGACTCAGGAAAATGCGATCGTGATCCGGCATGATAGTTCGGGGCACCCCATGGAGGCGCACTACTTCCGGAATGAAGATTCTGGCCACAATCTCTGTGGAAAAAGGATGTCTCAGCGCAAGGAAATGCCCATACTTGCTAAGTCAATCCACGACGACCAATATGGTGTCGTATCCCAACGAGCGCGGTAAGCCCAGTCCATCGAAAGGTCCTCCCACACCCGGTCTAGGATAGGTAAGGGTTGTAGAAGACCACTAGGGGCCAGTTTAAAAGTCTTACAATGCTGACACACTTAAGTGACGTCAATGCCGCTACGTAAGCGGTGGCGTCCTTTTTCATACCAGTCCAATACCATTCTGCTGCAATCCGCCGGTATGTCTTCAATACGCCTAAGTGTCCTCCCGGTCTAGGATAGGTAAGGGTAGGAATGCAGCAGTGTTTTAATAAATGGAGACTCCTGAGGTACCACCATTCTGCCGTGGTAAAATTAACCTGCCTTGAGCAATGGAAAAACCCGGATGTCCTGTAGCATCCTGCTGTAATTCGGACCATACCTTAGCTAAGTGTTCATCGAGCAATACCTGCTGGTGCAGTTCATTGGTGTCGACAATTGGGGCCACCGACAAGGCACTCAGGTCCGGGGTGCTAACAAGGCAGGAGAGAGTGTCCGCAGCCCTATTGTCCGATCCTGGTTTATACTGGATCTCGAAGTCGTAACCCATCAACTTGGTTAACCACTTATGGTGTTCTAGAGACACTAGGCATTCCTCTAGCAGGTACTTGAGGTTACACTGGTCGGTGCGGATCACGAAATGACGTCCCAAGAGATATGGCTGCCATTTTTGGATGGCTAGGACTATGGCCACAATTCTCGCTCATAAACTGATTTGATGCGTGCTAGTGCGGAAAGAGCCTGACTAACACTAAGGGTTTGTTGAAATCGGGCAAGGCTAGGACGGGTACTACTGTCATGGTCTGCTTTAGTGCGGCAAACACGCTTCTGGCCTCCTCATCCTAGTGAAAATTATCCTTCCGTAGTAAGTTCATCAATGGTCCCGTGATGTGGCTGTAACGTGCCACAAACTTCCTGTAATAGCTGGTTAACCCCAGAAACCTCCACCTTGGCCGGGTATGCCGACACCCCTTCCCCAGACACAATATGCCCCAGGTACTCGATTGAGTTCTGCCCGAAACTACACTTTTTCCCATTGGCGAACAAACGGTGCTGATGTAAAACGGCCAATACCCGATCCAAATGGTGCTCATGTTCTCTCATGGTGTGGCTATAGATTAGGATGCCATAAAAAAAAACCAAGACGAATTTATGGATTAAAGCTCCATAGCCTCCACCTTGGCCGGGTCTGCCGACACCCCTTCCCCAAACACAATATGCCCCAGGTACTCGATTGAGTTCTGCCCGAAATTACACTTTTTCCCGTTGGCAAACAAACGGTGCTGATGTAAAACGGCCAGTACCCGATCCAAATGGTGCTCATGCTCCCTCATGGTGCAGCTGTAGATTAGGATGTCATAAAAAAAACCAAGATGAACTTACGGAGAAAAGCTCGTAGCACTTCATTCATGAGTGACTGAAAGGTTGTCGGAGCATTCGTGAGGCTAAACGGCATGACAAGGAACTCATAGTGCCCCTCATGTGTGCGAAAAGCAGTCTTAGGCACATCTTCTGACCTCACACGAATCTGATGGTATCCCAACTTGAGATCAATTTTAGAGAAGATGGTAACCCTATGGAGCTCATCGAGTAATTCATCTATTACCGGTATCGGAAAACGATCCGACACTGTTTCCTTGTTTAGTGCACGGTAATCCACACAAAACCTCTAACTTCCATCTTTCTTCTTCACCAAAAGGACCGGACTAGAGTATGGGCTCATACTGGGTTGGATAACACCTGCTGCTAGCATCTCCCCCATTAAACGTTCAATCTCGTCCTTTTGTATCTGTGGATAGCGGTATGGCCTGACGTTAATCAGACAAGTCCCTGCCTATCGAGTGATCCTTTGCCCGTTCCGGTGGCAATTCCGATGGAAATTCAAACACTGCCGAGTGATGTTGTAACACGGCTTGCAGCTCCTCTGGTGCCTCCACAACCTCTTCCTCTGGGCTTATCCCCGGGTTATTCAACTCCACCCACATACCTTGTCCCTCTTGCTTAAGAGCGCGCATTAAGGCCTTAAGGGTGACTGGGGATTTGTTTAACCCGAGATCCCCTTTCAATGTCACTTGTTGATCCTAGACTGAATTTCATTAGTAAAGTCTTCCAATTCACCGTCATCATCCCTAAAGTTTAAGATCTCCGCTGCCGAACTCAGGGAAGAAATTCTTCCACAATTTCTACCTCTTACAGTGAAACCGCCACTCCGCGGCAAAAATCTTTCCCTTTTAATCAATAACCCCGTTCCCATAACCACCCCATATCCTTCAGTCCGATCTGTAGGTAAATCCAATCGTCTCACCAAGTCAAACGAAATAAAATTGTGAGTCGCCCCACTATTGATCAGGATTATTACCTCGTTCCCACGAACCACTCCTCAGAGCTTCATAGTCTTCGGGGCGGTGAGTCCAACCACCAAATTGATGGAGAGCTCCACCACTTCACCTTCTTCGAGTGCCTCCTTCTTTCCTTCCTGCGTCTCCTCCTGATCTTCTTCATATCGCACGATGAGCACCTGCAACTCCCGGTTAGGGCAACGGTGCCCGAAAACATACTTCCCATCACAGCAATAGCAAAGGCCTTTTTCCCTCTTCACTTGAAGTTCGGCGTCGGTCAAACGCCGGAACGGTGCCGCTCCGGTCTTGCTGCTCGATGGCCGGTCTGTGGCGGGGGTCATCTTTCCCCACGGCGCCATTCCCCCGCACGGTCCCAACTCAGCTTGAACTGAACCCCCCATTGGTCCAAACTCAAGGATTCCAGAGCTTACTTTGTTTCCCGGGCTGGGCTGTAAGTTGTGGGCCTTTGGGCCGCATACCAGTAGGTTACGCTCCTCTACCCGCTGGGCGAATTCCATAATTCGGCCCAATCCCTTGGGCTTCAGCATCCGAATTTCAGCCCTGATTTCGGGCTTTAATCCATTAACAAACGAACTCTCTAGGACCTGTTCGGAAACCTCTGTTAATGGTGCATCCAACGTTTCGAAGAGCTTGCGATACTCCCGGATCGACGTTTCCTAGCGCAGAGATAAGAATTTCTCACATGGACTTCCTTCCTATGTTGGTCGAAACTTCTCAAGCACCAACACTTTCAGATCCGCCCAGTCCCGTATCACCCGCCGGCTATCCTCCAACTGGAACCAAGCCAAAGCTTCTCCATCCAAGCTTACCACCGCTACATCCAACTTCTCACTCTCCGTCATCTTGTTCATGGCAAAATACCTCTCAGCTCGAAAAATCCAGCCATCGGGGTTTTCTCCGTTGAAAGTGGCCATTTCTATCCGTCATGTTCAGAATTTTGCGCAGTTTCCCCCAGCCGCCGCCGGTTGCGTCTCAGTCGCCCTCCTCTCTATCGAAGTAGGCTCCCGGTCAGATTCAGCTCTCTGGCGCATCAGTTCGTCCTGTTTTTCCAACATCAGCGCCATTCCCTGCTCAAGCCCAAATCTTCTCTCACCATTTCCAACTACTCCTGAAAATCCTCTTTCGTTCCCTCCGCCCTCTCTTTCTCGCGGTCGTCAGTCCTCTTCATCATTCCCAAAAAGGTGCTCTGATACCAAATGATAAGCTCACAAACTAATAACAAATTGCAAGCACACGTCTACACAGGAATATGAGTAAATTCACTGGATCAATGGAATTAATTGGCAGAAAATAGGGAAGAATTACAGGATATGGGGGTTTTCGAGTGACCCCGTGCACTCCCTCACTAACTTCAGCTTTACACTTTTTTGATGCCCTTCTCTCTTGCCCTCGCTCCCTATTTATTCGATCACATTTCCCTAGTTACAGACTCCAATGCAGCTAACTAACTAAAAGACCTTTCCCTCTCTCAACCCAGCTCATCCTCTCATGCCAACTCAGCCCCCTCCTAACCGTCCTGAGAAGTGTTCCCCTGTGCTGCAGCTTCCATCTCTTTTCCTGTCCCCGCATGATCCTTCTCACGGAGTCTCTTCCATTCCGTACATAAGTGAATCGTAGGGGAGGCTTATCAGTTTTCCATTTCTACCATTGTGAATTTGTTATAGTATCATCCCTGTTTTCTGTCTACTTCAGTTACAGCCATTTCTGTAACGTGAGATGACTATTAGCGTTCGTATTTTCGATTTGGTCACATCACGAAGAATGATATTTGTTAACTCTGGTATTTAGTTGGTATAAACATTGAATAGGAACGAGGTCAAAGTATGTTTGGTGTAAGGAAGCGATTGTCTTTTGCGTTGGCAGTTTCTTTCTTGTAGCTTTCATTTGTTCATGGCTCTCATGGAGAGAGTATCCGCTGTTGTCTCTTTTATAAGTTATTATAAAATATATAGTATATATGCGTGTCTATATTGTAAATGTCTTTCACATGTTTGCTAATTATTGTTTTTGTTTTTCCAAGCATAAGTGTACTCATTTGTTCTGTTTTTATCCTGCTATGTATCTATCTATATTCTATTAACTATATTAGAAATCTGAGTTTGTTTACTGTAGCATATCTCATTGTTGTACTGTTCAATAATTTGGTTAAGTTATTTTCTCTTCTCACTATTGTACTGTTCAATAATTTGGTTAAGTTATTTTCTCTTTCTCTGGAGTAGTTGTTGTTGGTTTTTTTTTTTTTTTTTTTTTTTTCAATGCCTCAGACTTGAAAACACTGCATCTCCATTTCTCAATGTCCAAAATTATTCATACACAATCACATATTTCTCTTCACTTGCATTTCTTTTCCACATCCAGCGTTACAGGAGAAAGCTTGTTTTGTGGCTTAAATTCATTTCTTCCCTGCTTTTCTCTCCCTATTCCTCGTTCTCTTCTTTCACATTTCTGATCTAAGTTATGTGGATGATTAGGAGTTCAGTGAGTTATCATCCATTGCCCTTTTCTCATTCCTTCTCCTCTAACCCACAGCAATTTCCTTCCTCTGTCGTCGTGGCTCTTCTTTGTTGTTTCCTTCTGCTCCTCTGTCCATTTCTTCTTGTTGCTGCTTAATTTGTTTTTCCGCTGGGGTTTAGGGTCTCTGTCCTAAAGGTTTACTTTTGTATCTTTTCCTTTTATGTTTTTTTCTTTTTAAAAAAAATTAGTTTAGTTATCTTGTTTGTTTTTGTTTTGAATTGCTTCTTCAAGTTAGTTTCTAATTGTATTTACCTTGTTATTGATCACGTTTGTAGAAAAATGTTAGGATTTTATACATTCAGCCCTAAAAGTGAACCCGAACAGCTGTCTCTCTGCATTTTATACTCTCTTGCTTGTAAATGGGGTTAAGGATAAGACATGTTTGGTTCTTTTTTTTTTCTCTTTGCCGAAAAAGCTGTTGTCATTAGGAGAGAGAAGACTTAAGTTATCAATTGGTTAATGAATTATGGGCTGAGGAATTCAAATAGGTGGTATTGTTAGCAAATACTACATAAATAGTAGTAGTACTTTGCCTAATGACTCTGCTCTCAAAACTTGAAGGATTCTCTCAAGAAAAAGCTGCTAAAGTGGGCTTTGTTTCTTCTTTCAAGGCAAATGCTGATGATTGTTCTGCCATTGGATCCACTAAAAGCTTTTTTTATGATGAGATTTTGGCTGTCCACAAACTTTGATTCGTTGGAAGTGCACAAATCTTCTGTTAACAGATGAAAAGTAAGTGTTTGTTTCGTTTACGAAAATCTAAAATGATAACATTTAAATACAATATTTATGATCTGTCTTACAATTCTTTGCCTTTTTCTCCTGATAGGTTATTTATCACTTGTCAATGCAATTTGTTGTATATTGATGCATAAAAAGGTCATTCTCGTCACGTTTCCTTACCTCGTATGTAATTTGTAATGACAACAAATGACAACGCCATTACCAAAATGACTAGTTTCTTACTTTCTATTGTTTGCTAATTGTAATCGTCTGATAGGTTATTTATCACTTGTCAATGCAATTTGTTGTCTATTGACGCATAAAAAGGTCATTCTCGTCACGTTTCTTTACCTCGTATGTCATTTGTAATGACAACAAATGACAACGCCATTACCAAAATGATTAGTTTCTTACTTTCTATTGTTTGCTAATTGTATTCGTCAGGATGAAAGCCTTTTTTTTGTTGTTGTTTTCCCGTGATGAGGAATCATTAATAATGTTTCCTTGTAGGATTTTGATCCATTTTTTTATTTTGAGAAGATCCTCTTCTAAGAATTTGTTTCCGATGATTTGAATGTAATGATCATTCTTTAGTTCTCACTCAATTCTTTATCTTTTAGTTTTTTTGTAATTTGTTTTCTTTTTCCCTTTTCCTTCTTTTACAAAATGTGGGATAAAGAAAAAAAATTCTCCAACATTTAACGGCTGCAATGAATCCCGTTATGGAATTGTTATTGCAACAAAAATAATTTTAAAATCGCAAAGTCAAAGTCTTCTTCTTCCTCTCTATGCAAATTCTCCAATCGCTTATGCAGTAATAATGGTGTAAAATGGGAATGTTGGATGCAAGTGACAGAAAGTGGCTTAGAATGAAAGCAACGAATGAAGATGTTAAAAGTTCCACGGATAGTGTTGATCGGATGAGATAATGTAAATCAGGTAACATGCATCCTTACATTATGCTTTCTTACAATTTGTCTTGCATATACTGTGTTTATTTTATTTATGAATCTTAACATGCATGTATTGCTATCTTTTGGGTATACTGACTACTCTCGTATTGTTTTTGATTGCTGTCTTTAATCTCTGAACAACTTGAAATTAAGAATATGTCTCTTTCTACACTAATTCTAAGAATAGTAGAACCATAGAGACTCTCTTTCTTTGATTAATTATTCGCAAACATTCCTTCAAATATCCATCACCTGTTTGTCATTATGTCTATTAGATCTTTATACCCATTATCTTTTAATTGCTATGATTCATTTTCAAACTCTTAAAAATATTCCATTGTCTCCATTCTGGACTGTGGCATTTTCAAACTCTTCATTGAATTTCATCATTAACTGCTCAGATTCTCTTATATCTGTCTACTTCTTCGTTTTCTTACTATAATTATACTTATTAAGAATGTTGTTTATTATGTTTTACAAATATTCTTCCATTTCAGATATATTCCATTTGATTATCATAACCAAAATCTCTTTTTATAAGAGTTTAAGCAATTATATTCATCAATAAGTCTTCTCTATGTAGAAGTTTTAATAGTCATTGATATAGTCATACTAGTTCTTTCTCATTACTGGTGGTTAATTTATAATTTGTAAGTCAAACACCGACAAGGTGACTCCATTTTTATAATTGTTGTACTTCTTAAGTGAGATCCTCAAATCATCTCTATTCCTCTATCTAAACATTCAAATCACAAACCATTTATATCTCTCTTCATAGTCTATTTCTTAAATTATTCTTCTTAAATTATTCTTATGATTTCCTATTTTATTCGTTATGTTCTTGTGTTTATAGCCTATCTATTTCCCTAAATTCGTTTATGGTAACTTCTGTTGCGGTTATGATTAAGAGGCCGATCTGCTCTGGGCGGCGGAGGAAGGTGACGATCTGAGGGAGAACCAGTTTGGGCAGCAGAGGACAATGACGATCTAGGCATAGATAGTTTGGATTGCATCAGAGATCTAACCAGCAGAAATGGATGACACCGGCGAAGGTTATGGCGATGTGGTGGTGGCATATCCGAAGAGGCGAGCATTGTCATTGGAGTAGAAGAAGCGTCATTAGGAGGCATTGGTCACGAAAAAAAATAAGAAAAAGAAAGATGAAGGATAGACATGGATAAAACGTGAAAATTACATTTGGAATGATCATTCATCCCACATGTGAGAGGAGGAGGAAGCGTTGTGTTTGGGGATTAATGGACATGATCGTGATGTTGAGGAGAGAAGCTCGATGGAGATGAGCGGGACTGTGGATCTAGCGATGAACATCGCTGGAATTTGAGGATTGATGAATCCGGGTTAGGGACGTTGAAGAGCCCAAATCCCACCCACGCTGAACACAGCCGCCAATCGCGCCTCCTCGCTCACCACTCGTCTTTGCCGCTCTCGCAAGCTGAAAAACCAAATTTGAAAGGGATAATTTTTCGGAGGGCATTTAAGTCATTTTACTAAAAAAGGGGGTCACATGATGGGTCGCGTGAAATGTTCAGTTAAAAATTTAACAAAATTTGACAGAAAATACCAAACTGTCACCTTTTAAAGAGGTTGGGTGTTGTTTTGTCAAAAAAAAATGTTAGAGACCAAACTGTCACCTACTAAAGAGGTTGGGGACTATTTGTGCAAATTATCCTATTTTAATTTTTACTTTTGGAGTTTTTTTTCCTTGTCTTTTGTTTTAGATCTTTTTCCCGCTTTTGTCTTTATTTTTATCTTTTTTCTTCTTCTCTCTCTTTTTTTCCCAACAATTTTGTATAAGTTTTTTTTCTTCTTAGATTTTTTTTATTCTTTGTAGAGTGTTTTTTCATATCTTTTGTTTTAGATCTTTTTCCCGCTTTTGTCTTTATTTATTTTATGTATAAGGTTTTTTTTATAACTTTTTGGAGTTTTTTTATGTCTTTTGTTTTAGATATTTTTGTCGATTTTGTCTTTGTTTCTTTTATCTTTTTTTTTTTCTACTCTCTTTTTTCTCAACAATTTATATAAGATATATAAGATCTATTTAGCAGGGCTTACTAAAAGTGAAAATGGTAACATATAAGCCTTTTTGTTAAACCATTTGTAGTAAATAGTATAATTACTAATAGGGAAAATAAATAGCATATTTTAAAATTTTAGTATGTTGTGCTCCAATTTTACCTTTATGTTCTTTCTTTCTTGAAACTATAAATTATTTATATATTGAACCCTTAACTTTTTAAAAATTCTATTTTGACCTCTTAACTTTTTGAAAATTGTATTTTGACCCCTTAATTTTTTTAAAAAATTCATTTTGACCCAATTTTATAAATGTTTTTGCATTTATACCCATGTGAATGAATCATTTACTATGTAAATCCATCATTTACAAATTATTTTGTGATCCTTTATTTACAGCCCAATAATTTAGTTTATTTGGTAAATAACAAATTTACTTGGTAAATGATGCATTTATCAACCAAAGGAGTGGTAGGTAACGAATTTATACTGTAAATGCTTCATTTACTCGGTAAATGCTTCATTTATCCCATAAATGCTTCATTTACAAACTAGAAGCATGGTAAATAATGAAATTACTGGGTAAATGCTTCAATTACAACCTAAAAAATAAATGTGATTTTGATAAATATAAAATCTGTCATTTATGTATGAGTAAATCCTTTAATTACCAGCCAATCGTTATAAATTATGTGGTAAATGATGAATTTACTGGTAAAGTCTTTATTTACTAGCCAATATGGGTGTTTTTGCAAAGTTTTTTTAAAAATTTGAGTAAAAATGTAATTTTTATAAAATTCAGGGGTCAACTTATAACTTTTAAAAAATTAAGGGATAATTATAATGTTCTAAAAGTTTAGGGATAAATTTATAATTTTCTAAAAATTCGAGGGGTCAAATTTTAATTTTAAGATATTTAGGGTACTTTATTATTTATAAAAAATTATTAGAACCTCAAAACTCTTGAACAATTATATTTGTCCCTACTAAATTTTTGCCTAATAAAATTTATTATTCTCATCATTTCTGGGTATTTTTAGTATTTATAAAGTGGTAAATGCTCATTTATCAAAATTATACTATTTACTTCTTATCTTTAAACTTTATGCTATTTATTTTTATTGAAGTCCATATTATATTATTTTCCTCTTTGCCCCTAGTGCTTTTGGCTCAAAGAGAAGTCAGGCTCATCTAGCTTTCTTTAAAAGTGCTTCTAAGAAAAACATGGGAAACAGTTTTGAGGTTTTAATGAAACTCTCATATTTCCACATTTATCCTCTCATTAATGAATGATAAAAATTAAATTCCAACCATATCCCCTCCTTTTCTTTTACTGATCATGCTCTTTGAGAGTTTGAGTTCTATATCACTTCTTTTTTTTCTTTTTCTTTTTTTTTTCTTCCAGCACTTAATCTTCCAGAAGAGAAGAAACCCTAACATTCACCAAAAATTCTACAATCTCAAAAACAGGCACCACAAAAAGTTAGCAATCTCAAACTATAAGTTATTTTTATTTGATGGACTCCTCTTTTCAAGTTGGGTGCTAGGTTATTTATAAAAAAGGCAAATAGAGAGATTTTTGTAGCTTTGAAGCAACCTGAATATCATATTGAGTTATTGAAGGATCAACATATATAGGGAAACCTTTTTAAGTTCATTAAGTAGCAGGACTACTCTTTTCTTAGCCTTCTGATGATGTTATCAGCTACTCTTTTGTTATCAACTACTTTTTTTAAAGCCTTTATGATGATGTTATTAGCTACTCTTTGGTTATCGACTACTCTTTTATAAGCCTTATGATGATGTTAGGCAATATAATTCCATATCGAGACTGATGTGCAATTTCATAATTGCAATAGACTATACTGTTATTTTCCTTTATTTTGAATTAGTTGCAGAATTGCTTTTACATCATTAATCATACTATTCCTTATAAACATTTTTGTTATTTATAAGTTTGTTTACTTACAAAATAGAAAGTGATTCGTTGAATAATGGGAAAAAGAGATAAATACACTTTAAAAGTGCATGGGTCAGGATTTTTATTCCTTACTCTTGATTAATAACTTCTTTAATCAGATAACGATATTAGTAAAAGGATATTAACCAAGAATGAGGTATAAAAATCCTGACTTATACACTCTTAAGGGTAAATTTTACAATTTTCTCTTGAATAATATATAGAACAGCTAAAAGAGATGGTATAGATTTTATTTACATAATTTGAGGATTTATTATAACTTTTTTTTTTCTTAGAGTCATGGTACTTTTTTTTTACTTAGTGTCATGGTTTTTTTTTTTTTACTTACTGTCATGGTTTTTTTTTTTTTTTTTTTACTTAGAGTCACGTTACTTAATTATGCTTTATTAATATTTTTTTAGGGAATCTTTATTACTATTTGCATGAACAAGATTTATTTGTTTCACTGTTTGAAAATTAGTTTAGGATAAATATACGTAAATTATTTCAAATAGAGAGAAATATATAATAGACATATCCTGATTAGAGGAGATTTTACAATAGTCATGCCAAACACCAAACTACAAGCGGTATTATTTGTTATAAAAAATAAAAATAAAAAAATAAAAAAACGAACTCTTATAAACAACATGTCCGTTTATTTGTTACACCACAAGCAGTATGCCGTTTCCCGCTGAACTTTTTTAGTTTCCAACAAAATGCACCAAATTTTTACAACCAAACGATGCGGCAATTATATAGGTGAAACATGTACTGATTTCTTTACTTTTCTTTTCCTTAAGACAATTGAAGCAAAAAATAGAGAATGAAAAGCATAAGAAACTAGTCAAACTACATCAGAATGATTTCTTTTTCTTCCTTCTTTTTCCTCATGAACACCAGAACTCTTTGATTCAAAGGTTTATAAAATTATGGCCATGATGAAAAAGAGAATTACAATAAAATAAAACAAAAGAAAAGAAAAAAACCTTTACAAAAAAAAAAAAAAAAAAAAAGGTTCCCACGTCTCAACAAACATTCTACTTACAATCTTGTGTGCCAATTAATGGCTTAAAAAAAAGGAAAACTAAAATTAGAAAAGGAAGAAACGACGAAGAAGAAATAAATGGAGGAATTGTCCGAACTCAGAAGTGGCAGCCGCAGCAGACGAAGAAGAAGCAGAGGATGGAGACTAGAACGACGGCCTCAACGACATACATTATTCTGAATACGACGTCGTCTAATATGCTCGGCTGAAAGTCCTGGCGCTTCCATCTGAACGCCGAGATTAACCTCCATGGCCGTAGCTCCTTTCTCACCTTCTTCAACGACCACGCCTTCATTAATCCCATTAATTACTCCTCTCTCCCTCTCTCTCTCTCGCTCTCTCTCTCCCTCTCTAGATTACGTTGAGAGATGTAGTATTATAATTAGCTTACAAATTCAACGGTATCAGCTAAGGCAGTGATTTGTTGTTATACACACACACGCGCATATTTATAATATTATGTAGAGAGAGGAACACAATGATGGAATTAGACGGTGGCATTGGTTTTTCTCATAAAGGTGACGATGATGAAGAGGGTATTTCTGGAATGTTAAAAGGGTTAGTGGAGAATATTCTGAGCAAAAAAAGAAAAGTGTTTTTACGTTTTACAGCAAGGCGGCTCTATACACCTGTCATTATTCTAATAGACCATTGGCCCATTGCTGCAGTTCCACGGATGAGGTTTATGGAATGTCATTCAACAATTTTTTTCTTCCACGCGCCTGAAAGTTACCGGCCACAGCCGGTTTTGTGTAAAGTGAAATTGATTTCATCCATTTAAATTTAAAATTTAAGTTTTATTACAATAAAAAAAATTTTTAAAAAAATTGCATTTAATTTTTTTATAGGAGAAAGAATGAAATAGATTAAGATTTGAGATGAATTAAAATTAATAGGTCAATAATTTACATAAGTTAATAAATATGTCAAATTACTATTTTTGTCTATAACTTGTCTGATTATAAACCATAACTTGACAAGTTTGTCCATAACTTATCTAGTTATGAACTATAACTTAACAAGTTATGAGCTATTAATTTGTATAACTAAAAGTTAACCTATATACTTTCTTAAGCTTTTCATATTAACTTATTTTCCATTATTTCTGTTTTTTTATTATAGTAAAAAATTTTCACATAAAATTATATTTTAATTTAAATTAAAAAATTAAATCAGTGAAATAAATAAATCCTTTTATACAGTTGTGGAGTGAAATTTGGAAAATATGAGCACTGCCAAATTGTGTTTGTGGGACAAGATTCCTGTTTTTTTTTTTTTTTTTTTTTTGGCTGTGGAGAATATTCTTCTTGTTTCCATTTTGTTGTCGTAATTTTTTATAGGAAATTTACTAATACATTAAATTTGTAAATGATTTGCTTATATTTTTCGTTGACAATTTTTTTAACCAATTTGAATTGGTCCGAGTTATAGTTTATTACATCTACACATATATATAAGTTTTAAAATTCCTTCAACCCAAACATGCGTTTTGGTTGAAATGTGCAGTTTTGGTTTTATTGATAGTTTTTTTATTTACTCAAATTAATTTTTTTTTGCGGATATATTATTTAGATTTTTTTCGGTGTGCCCTAAAATTTATTTGTTTCTCCATTGTAGTATTTTTTTATCTTAAATTTTTTTTTTTTTGTTCCTTTTGTCTTAAAATTTCTTTATTTCTTTATTTTAATTCTTTTCTGCCCATTTTTTTATTTTTGCATTCAAATCTTATTTTTTTGTTTTAGTTTCTTTTATTTTAAAACTTATTTATTTCTTCATTTTATTTTATTTTTTTACCTTTTTTGTTTTAGTCTTGATTTTTTTTGTCCGTTTTGGTTTTTTTACTTTAAAACTTGTCAATTTCTAGTTTTGATTCTTTTTTTTTTATTTTTACCTTAAAACTTTATCTTTTCTTGGTTGCAGTTACAACATCTTTCTGGTGTGATGTCATTTTCTTGTCATCCTTTTGACTTTTGAAGTGATTGGTATCTTTCTCCCTTCCTTTTGTTTTCATAACTCTTGGGTCGGATTATGTTGTGGGTACTGGGTCCTTCCTACTATTATCATATATGTTACTTTTATAAGGTGCTTGGATTAAAAAAAAATTTAACGGTTATGGTTATTCTATAACTAACATTAACAACATATTAGGCCCGGATTTTTTTTTTTTTGGTAAAACAAACTTATATGGTTGTCTAACAAAATTAACGTTAATTATATTGCTAAAACTAAGATTAATGGATAATTATTATTTTTCCTGAAGTGATTAACAACATTTATTGATGTTTCTTCATCATTATGATTTTGGTGTGTTATTTTTTTTCCATCCCCAGTATATACGTGAATGCGTGGATATATTTGAGTATATAATATGTTCTATTCGATGAAAAGTTCTTAACATGACAAAATTAATGAAAATTTTCTAGGCCTTGATTATGGTTTTTTCTTACAAATTTTTTTGGAAGAATGAAGTAAATAGTAGATTTATAGTAAATAATTGAAATAAATAGTAAAATTTAAAACTATTTGAGGTAAATAACAATTTATATTATAAATATAGTAAAAAGATTTTTTTTGCAAGTAAATGATTTACACGGTAAACTACTATAACTTTAAATAGTTTTAAAGTTGACTATTTATTGTTTAATTTTATAAATATGAACCTTTTTCAGTATGCTAACATACCGATAAGTCAAGTTTTTTTCCGTCAGATTTACAAAAAATCATATAAAAATAAAAAAGTATACATATTTAACGGTTAAAAAAATCTGACGTACCAGTACGCTAGACATACTAGAAAATCTCTCTTATAAATATGTTATTTACTGTAATTTTTGTTTCTTTTCTATGATACGGTTAACTTTAAGCGCAACGAAATTATGCAAAAACTTTCCTAAAAAAAATTTGCAGAAAACCTTGTAAAAAAACTCATGTCCAGCCCAAAACTAGTCAAGTTTACTGTAGTCTAAGCCCGGTTATCAACCATTTATCCATGTTCCCTATGTATGATGATGATGATGATGATGATGATGATGATGATAATAATAATAATAATAATAATAATAATAATAATAATAATAATAATAGGATAGGTAGCTATAGTTGATAGGTTTTGAAGCTCAATTTTTAATTTATTTTAATTCTTAGGCCTCGTTCGTTTCGCTGATTCGACTTTAGAATTCGAATTGAGATGTGATTTTATATTGGAGCTTTTTACTGTAGTAAAAAAGTTAGATGTGACTGTTTATGAGAACTTTTTACTGTAGCAAAACTCGAATTAGCGAAACGAATGAGGCCTTAATATTAACCGGTTGCCAATTAGAAAATAAAAAAACCCTTCAATGTCCTTATTGAATACTCACCATCAGATCTAATTTAAATAATATAGAATGTCACATCATAAAAATCAATGGCTCACAACCATCCGTGGAATCAGTGGAGTTACAATCTCCGTTGGTCTATAGCAGTGCCCTACTAAATATATTGAAAACAATATTTATTGAGTTCAATATTCATTTATTTTCTTTCCCTTGTATATATTATTATCACCTGGTTTTAAAATTTCCATTTACTTCCTTTCAAAAAAACAATTTCCATTTACTTTATCTACAAGTTGTAGCCTTAAAAAGAGAGAAACGTAGGTTCAAATGAGCGGCAATTATTATTATTGAAAAATAAAAATAATGATTTAAAGTTAACTGTTTAAAATAAGAGAATTATACAGAATAGTTGTGACAATAATTAATGCAATGCATATTAGAAAAAAAAAATAAACACAAAAAGTTGACATAAAAAGACTAACTGAATATTAGATTTTGATTAAATAGATATACCACATAAATAAAATGAAATAGTATAATCAGTCCACTGAATAATTCCTAATTGAAGTAACACCTCTTCTCAATTATGAAAAGATAAGGAATTGAGAAATAAGAAAATATGCCAATAAGAATAAAGAATAGAGAGTTTCTCCAGTCAAACAAAAACATTGAACTACCGGTAGTTTTTTCTTATTTGTAAATTTATTGTTTGTGCTTTAGCAAAATAATGATAATAATTAGTTATTTGTTTTCTTAACCTATAAGAAAATACATTACTTGTTGCTTCCTTTCTTGATTAATATGCTTGTTTATGATATAGAAAAATAGACATTTAAGATGAATTTTTTAGTCGATAATGATAATAGTAACACGTTAAGTGAAGAGTTGCATGTATGCTTTTTCATTATCCAATATTTTCATTTCATGTTATTAAAAGCATTTTTAATATAATATTATAATTGATAGGTTAATTATAAATTTAATATTTGAGTGTAAAAAACATTCTAATGCAATGTTATTGGTTGTGTCAAATTTCTCATATGCTATACTTTATGACAAATTTCTCACTAAGTATAACATATGAGAAATTTAGCATTTAATTGCTATTGGTTAGAATATATATTTATTTTATGTAATCATTGCAACTTTTATATTTTTTAATTCTTTTAAATATAAAAGTTTACAACTTTCAAAGCTTAATAATTATGAGAAAAAATAGATTTAACATTTCAAATAGTATTATGCATTGACATTAAAAATAAAAATAACATATCATATCACATTTTTTTATAGTAAATATACAATTGACTTTAACATCTATATTGAAGATGGTCTAAAGCAGCGTTGGATATATAAATCTATATCTATATAAAATTATTTTTTTTAATCAACAACCTGGAAATTCTCTTTTATGTGATTGTAAAGCATAAGCTTTCACGAAATTGTTTCTTCTAAGGCCGGAAAAGTTATAGTTCTACAATTATAATAAACATATATCTGAATAGACCAGACTGTGAAATACAATAATAAACCTATTTGTCAAAGAAAAATGTTGAGCAAGGTTTTTCACGTCTAAAGAAAATAAATTTTTACTCCTAATGAAACTATTATTTGAGTTTGAATAATAAAAAAATAATAAAACATCGAGAGTGATGTTATTACATTTATAGTAAAAACTCCATAAATAAATATTCGATAAATTAATAACCTCACTTAAATAGTAAAAACTTCTTGTCCCGACTCAAGCTAATATATTAAATTAATAATCTCGCTAAATGCATAAGATAATAATTTTTTAAAATATAAATTAATAATTGAAAAAAAATATAATTCATAATATTAAATAGTTTTTTTCTTGACAACTTCTATTTTCTCAATTCAACTCTTTTACAAAATATCTAAAAGTCATTTATTTATTCTTTGGATCTAAATTGAACTCAACCTCGTCTTCAACTTTTTGCAAAGCACGCACCACATCTGGTGTATTTTTTTCATGTTGTAGCAAGTAGTTATTTAAGATTACTATTGTTTGAACATCTTGAAACACTTCATCTTCCATGGTATTAAACTTGAAAAATACATTTATTGTATGTCCAAATACTTATTAACCTTCATGTTGAATGTAGGTACAGCATACATCGATTTTGGACTTCTATGCATGTACATAACAACAATTAATTTTTTTTTTATCATGCACATGATTACTTTGCAATTCTCTCTGTACACATATTAATTTTTGACCACATACCACTTTCTTTCTTATTTATAACTCATGCATGAATCCTAGTAAGAGAAAAGATACACATATAAAAGTAATTAAAACATAAAACTTTTCATAAATTAATGAATTATTCATTTATCGATAAATAAATAACCTCTTCAAAATAATATTTTTTCTAATCCTAACAATATTTATTTATAAAGGTTTTACTGTACTAAAAAATACTTGTCTATTGTTACTCACAATGGGGAGTTTTTCTTTTCTTTCTTTCTTTTATAAATGTAGAAAAAGATTGATCATAATAGAAACTTTGGCCAGAGACAATGAAAGAAAATAACACTTTTTTTCTAATGATAAAAGAGAAATTAGTGGTGTTCTTGTAATTGTATTTAGCATTATTTTTAATTTTAACGGATGAAAAAGATCCATAAAATAATCGCCACGACAATCAGTGGTAGAAAATATTCTTGGCAGGCATGGTTTACTAGTGACCTAACCAAGTAAAAAGATTTTTTCTTTTTTCTTTTTCTATTAATGCAAAAAAAAAAAAAAAAAAAATGATCTTTAAAAACTCCGTTGTTTGCATCTAAAAATGTGTAAATTGTAAATTGACTTTTTCCTCTTGGACGCAATCGCCTCCCCCCTTCGTCGCCTTTTATGCAACGGCCAGTGTTATAAAATGATCACACTGGTCATTTTCATCTTGCTAAAAATAGCTGAAATGACGATAATGGCTATTGCCTTTTCGTCTGACTATCTGGAAACGGTTTGTTAGTCTGTATCCAGCAATGTTGTTGACGTTATCAAAAACCCAAATCATGGTGTCTCCAGTTGGTCAAAGTTGTAGATAACGGCTAGTCTGCATACTAAGAGTTTTTTTTTTTTTTTTTATATATTATTAAAAAAAAAGCTTAGTAGTGAGGTTTTTTTTTGGGTCCAATACTGGAATTCTTTATAGTTTATTACATAATTGGTGATGCGTGGTTAGTTGGTTGGTTTCCCAACATATGGCAGAGTAAAGAATGGTCTTTTCTTTTTACCCTCTTTTCAGACTTTGATTTTGGCCAGCTCACAGCTTTACTAGGAAGACGTTCCCTTTATTACAAAGTAATGATTTTAGTACGATGCTTAAGGGCATTATTGATAGTTTTTATTTTTTTTTCCCTATGAAGAATATTTATTTAGTTGAGAGATTCGTATCTTGATTTGAATTATGGTTCATGATTTGTTATAGTATTTTTTCTTATAAAAAATACACATAAATTAAAAATAATTTTAATTTTATGATTCTAATCCATGAACCAAACATCACCGATCATATTTTTGACTCTCAAATTTAGTAGACCTTTTAGTTTATAATTTTAAAATTATAATTTAAAATTATTTTTTATTTGTGTGTATTTTTTATAAGAAAAAATACTGTAATGAACAACGAAATTCACGCAACTCACATTATAAAGTTGACCAAATTTAAAGGAATTTTCTGATTGTCTTCAGCAAGTTGTAATTGTTGAGATGGCTTCTCATTAATATGATTTCCAGTTCATTTTCAGATAAAAAAAAATTAATTATTTTAAAATTTTGCTTATGAACTTAAACCATTGAAATAAAGACAAAAGAAGAGGGGAAAAGCATTAAATAACTTCACTGCATGAGTTATTGGAGCTAACGAGGCTTAAAAAAAATACTAGTGTTTTTTTATTATTATTATTATTATCCATTCTATGTTTTCCTATGATGTTAGACTTAGGAGACGTTTGGTTCATGAATTAGAATCATGTGATTAGAATTATTTTTAATTTACGTGTATTTTTTGTGAGAAAAAATACTGTAGCGAATCACAAATCATGATTCGAATCAGGGAACGAATATAGGTATCAAACATCATTTTAGTGTGAATTTTCTTTGACTATGGAAGCATAAGATTCGCCGTGCATAAGAATAGCCACAAAATGGACAAAATGATGCGCTTTAGGCGTGCAAACAAAGCGATATAATATATACAAGTAGATATATACTAATACATACATTAGATCTAAAGATATATTTGGGCTCATTTGAGCTGCCAATCTTTGTGAAGCTAGTTGTTGGTAGACAAACTCAAGAGCGTCTTTGTTATCTTTACTTGTTTAGTTGTTTACCAACATTTGTAAGTTTCTAATATTGTAATTAGCCTATTTCATAAATGACAATCAACAACAACAACATAAAACATACAGATCAGGATTCAAGAACCTTGGTGAACATTTTTTACCATGGAAATGGTCATGTTACAAAAAGAAAACAGAAGTGGTCCCAAAAAAAAAAAAAGAAAAAAACAATATACATTTCTTGTTGTCCAATCCAATTGAGCAAAAAAAAGAAAAAAAAAAAAACTATATGTGGCCCAATAGAATCCTGTCCAGCAAACCTGCCATAGTCGTTTCCCCATGGAGATGCTGATCCTAGCGTGCCATGTTGCACTAAAAGAAAAAAACAATATACATTTCTTGTTGTCCAATCCAATTGAGCAAAAAAAAGAAAAAAAAAAAAAACTATATGTGGCCCAATAGAATCCTGTCCAGCAAACCTGCCATAGTCGTTTCCCCATGGAGATGCTGATCCTAGCGTGCCATGTTGCACTCTAGAGCCTTGGCAATAGAAATTATTATTTTATTTTTTTAGGGAATTATTTTTATTTTTGTAGGCATGGACAAAGAGATTATTAACGATACATTGATAATTATTGCTACTAACAAAAGTAATGGCAATCAGTCTGTGATTAAGGCGTTAATATTAGAATAAATGATCACACAATATACCTTTTTATTAAGTACTAGTTTTTAGAGCACACTTTGCGAGCGTGATTTATTAAATATAACGGTTATATAAATTAGTTTAAAGAAAAAAGATATAAAAAAAATGAAGATAAAGAAAAAAGATTTTAACTTATTTTATCACGTGTGATTAATTTTAAATAACAATTTTATGAACTGTTTAATGAGAAAAGAGAAAGAAGGGAAAAGAAGGACAAGTAAAAAATAAAAATAAAACCAAGAAAAAAATGTAAAGAAGAAGACAAAAAAAAACTTAGTTATATTTTGTTTTGTTTAATTTGTTTTTTTATGTAATTTTTTTAGCGCGTGATTCATTTAAAATCATGTCTACACAAATTATTTTTGAAAAAAAAATAAAAAAAAAAAGACATAAAAGAAATGAGGACAAAAGTATGAAAAAAATTTGACGTAAGATAAAGAAAAAAGATTTTAAGTTTTTTTATTACACTTTAAATTAGTTTTATTTTAACTTATTTAATTTGTTTTTTATTTAATATATTGTGATTTTATTTTATTTTAATGTATTTTAATTTAATTTGTTTAATTTAAATTATTTATAGTAAATTTAGTGTCAAACGACGTTAAAATAGAGAAAATAAGACAACAAATCAATTTAAAATAAATAAATAAACATAATAAAATAAACCAAGAATATTTCGGGTCGTCGGTTCACCATTACGTACAGCTGGGATGGGCGTGTGCACCCCGCGCGTAGGCCAAGGCGCTTCCAGCAAGAGGGAAGGAGACAGCCGGGTTAGCGTGTCAGTAGGTGAGCCCCACCACATTCTCCATCCAGCCAGTGGCCGCAAACACGTGTCATGCCTGATGCCATGCTCGTTCCTGTGTTCCATCTTTACATGAAAGCATTTTTTAGAGCGAATGTTGTCTTAACACGTGGCCATCCAATTGAGGGAACTAATCATATGTTGAAAAGTGGATGAGTAGACCAATAAGATTTGACAAGTGGAGTTTTTGGTGAAACCTACCACACCGAATTTCTTTCGCTGGCATAAATAATTAAATAATATATATTTTATTTATACACAGTAAGTTGATTGTCTCTCTCTCTCTCTTTTTTTTTTAAATGTTTTTGGCTAATGGTATCAATAGGAATGTTTTTAAGGAGCGTTTGGTATGCGGGAATCAGTAGAAATCATATTCTCAAAAAAGTGATGGGGGGTAATATAATTTTTAAGAATAATTTATTACTATATTTGGTTCTATACATTAATGTTTTTCAAATTCTCAGAAATATTACATTATTGTGTTTAGTTGTTCTTATGGAAGAAGGTCCATAATAATAATAATAATAATAATAATAATAATAATATTATTATTATTATTAATAAAAAAATATTATTATTATTACTAAAAATAAAAATAAACATATTATTATTATTAAAAATATAAATATAATAATAATAAAATAATAATAATAATATTCCCATAATTTTGAGATTCTTGGAAATTTGAATAACACCATGTTGGGTGATATTCAAATTAATAATAATAATAATAATAAGATTCCCATGATTTTGAGATTCTTGAGAATTTGAATAACATCATGTTGGGTGGTATTCAAATTACCTTAAAATGAGAGAAAGTGAATCCCATGGTAATCACTTTCCTGGGAATCTAAAAATTATAATTCTTGTACCAAACATGGTAATATTGTAAATTCCCATTCTCATCCTTAAGATTACTGCATACCAAACGCCCCCTTATAGTCTTTACTTCTCCGGAAAAATCTATGATAAGGGCACTACTTTTTCCTTATTAATAGGGTGTAAATTGACACTATTCGATCAACAATTTGATGCCTTTATGATGTCAATTGTCATTTTTTATTAATCTATTTAAATTAAATATACTAATTGATGTGATAATTTTTTATACAGAGACCAATTATAAAATTATAACTTATATACTAAATTAAAATCAATTGATATTGAAAAGTTTAAGTACTTGTTCTTTTAGAGTAAAACTCAAAAAAAATTTAAAGTTTATTCAAGTTTATGTTCGTATTTAAAATTTAAGTTTGAACTTGAGTTTGGGGCTAGAATCTGAGTTTAAGTTTCTTCTTCAACTCAAGTTCTCAAACTCAAACTCAAGTTAATGAACAATATTTTTTTTATTCTTAAAAACGTCATAATTTTTTGTTTTAATTCTGATTGAGAAGATTTTTTTTCTATGCGTTCACAAGGAAGAGTCGAATAAAATTCCACCCATATATCCTATTAAAATTTTTCATCACCATTGAGTTTTTATTAAAATACTATCTAAATATAAATTTAAGTTTTGACCCACTCAAACACAAACTCAAATAGATTCTTAATTCAAATCATAACTCAAATGTGCACATCTAAACACAAACTCAAGTTACAACTTCAACTCAAATTATAACTCAAATTCAACTCAAAATCTATACTCAAGTCATTATAACTAAAAAATGCACGGAACAAGCCCTAAAACAAAAGTTGTTATCCCACAATATTTTATTACTGTCAACTACAAAGTAATTATTAAGAATGGTCTGGCACCTCCACTATGACGTGCGCCAATCCTAAGAAACAAAGAGTGAGTGAGAGAAGCAGATGAATGTTTGTGGCTGGAGGTTTGGCGCATCGCTAACAAAGGTGGTGTGCTAAGTTTAGGGTGAGGTTTATGCCACCTAAGAAGGAAGTGGGTTGCGGTAGCCCAGATAGTGATGGGTTGTCATTGGTCGTGAGCCATTTTCGGGTGCGTCGGTCTTCATCTCCGCCTACTTTGGAGGTTTTGTTCTGCAGGGAGGAGGGGAATTGTTGCGCGTCGGTCTTCGCTAACAATAGCATGTGTTTGATATTTTGGCTTGTATTTTTTTTATTGTTTGTTTGTAATAAAATTGGTTTTTTACTTTTTACTGCTTATTTATAAAGGTTTTAGAATAATGACTTTCTATATATTTGTTCGATTACATTGCATGGTATATATACACGTACACGTATAACTAAAGTGCTGGATTTTAGGAAAGTATATTAACCATCAGAAACTAAATCCTAGAGATGATCTGTATTGGTTGTTGGAGAGAATCTCGAGGCTGAGTCCTCAGATGCAGCTGCCGAAGATTTAGGAGAGGGTGTTGCAGAACACTTGCTAACACGCCCCCGCAAGACGGTGCTCCCATTGGAGATACCGATCTTGGAACGGATTTGGTTGAACAGATAGGAGGACAGTGGTTTTGTAATTGCATCAGCAAGTTATTCCTTGGACGCAATGTAGGACACTTTGAAGGAGCCTTTTGCGATGTGATCCCAGACAAAATGATAATCAATGGCAATATGCTTCATACGGGAGTGAAACACCGGATTGACAGACAAGTAGGTTGCTCTAATGTTATCATAGAAAATTGTTGGAGTTGGTACGTTCATAATGTGAAGTTCATGAATTAAGTTTTGTAGCCAAAGAACCTCAGCAGCGCAGGAAGCTAGAGCTCGATATTCAGCTTCGGTGGATGAACGAGCCACTGTCTTTTGCTTTTTAGAGTACCAGGAGACAACATTACCCCCTAAATAGACAATGTAAGCGGATGTCGAGGTGCGGTCATCACGATTTCCTGCCCAATCTGCGTCGGTGAAGGCAGTGAGATTGAGTTGTTGATTCTTTTTGAGGAAGAGGCCGTGATGCATGGTGAATTTGAGATAGAGCAGCAATCATTTGGTGGCAGTCCAGTGAGCTTATGTGGGAGAGTGCATGAACTGAGCCAGTTTGGTGACAGCATAGGAGATGTCTAGTCGTGTTAAGGACATATATTGCAGAGCGCCGATGACTTGTCGATATCTAGTGGCATCTAGTGCTGGAACTTTGGACGGGCCGCCCGTGACCGCCCGAAAAGCCCGAGTTTTTGCCCGAACCCGAGCCCGAGCCGCCCGAGAAATTTAGGCCGCCCGCCCGAGCCCGAATTTCACCTTGAACGGGCCGCGGGCTTGTATTAGGCGGCCCGAGCCCGCCCGAATTGCCCGAATTATTTAAACTTTTTTTTTAATATTAAGTTATTTTGTGTTAAAATTTATATATATATATATATATAT
>NW_010363284.1:226399-232076 GCF_000414095.1 Morus notabilis
TGTATCTTGTAAATGTTGATCGGCCCGATCCCAATCCTTAATGCAAACCAAGGCTTCAATCAACATTGAGTGACTGGTCTTTTAAAATAGAGATCATCAAATAGCGATGAAGTTATTAAACCAAACCAATCATTGAGTGACTTTTGATAAATTATCAATTTACTTTGGTTTGCAAATATAAAGTTACTTTGATATAGAGTCACAAAGAGAGTGAAGAAAGTTGAAGAAAAAAGAGGATAATTAAGAGGATGAGGAGAGATTGTGAACAGAAAAATAGATAAAGATAGAAAGAAGAGTGATATAGAATAGAAAAACACGAGTATCTATAAGAAAAAAATCGGCATTATATAGAAACAACACTTTTTAAAAATAAAAAATAATAAAAACGTGATGGCAATGTGTTTCTTTCCTTGTGTATATTGTTTTTTGAGGAATCATTTTATCATGTGATTGATTATAAAAAAGGGTCAAGAATGTGACAACTGAAATATTAAACTGCTAAAATAGGAATTTGCTCTTTCTATTAAGGCATTGTGTGTTTACCTTAATTAAAAAGTTAAAAATTTAAATAACAAATAGGGACATTGGGTCTAGTGGTATGATTCTTGCTTTGGGTGTGAGAGGTCCTGAGTTCGATTCTCGGAATGCCCCAATTTGTAGCAACTAAAATTTTCGGGCGGTTTTGGGTAAATCGGGCAACTCGGGCTTCGGGCAAAATTTGGGTTTTCGGGCTTATTTTCGGGTCGGGCAATTTGGGCGGGTCGGGCATGGTCGGAAAATTCAAAAAAATTCTGGCGAACGGCGGTATAGGGCAGTTAGATGGCGGCGGGCAAGAGAGTTAGTGTCAAATTCGGGCTGCCCGAGCCCGAACCCGAAAATCTAGCTTGGGCGGGCGGGAGATGGGCTTGCCCGCCCGAGCCTGAAAAAATTCGGGCTTCGGGCAGCCCGCCGACCCGAACTTCCAACACTGGCATCAGTAGGTGGAGAGCCATCATGGAGGTGAAGAGGCTGAGTAGAAGACATAGGCGTTGTGCATTCTTTGGCGCCTGCCATGTCATGTCGTTCAAGTAGGTCTCGAATGTACTTGTGCTGAGTGAGAAGGAGGCCAGAGGAGGTCGGAAGTACTTCAATGCCGAGGAAGAAGTGGAGATCCCCAAGGTCTTTCACAGAGAACTGTGTACCTAGTGCAGAGAGGAAGCTATGCAGGAACTTGCTGCAGTTGCCAGTAACAATCAGTTCGTTAACATATACTAGGAAGTAGCATGTTACAGGTCCTTCGTGATATATAAAGAGAGAAGCATCACTGTGGGAGTTAAGAAATCCGAATGAGAGCAAGAAGGTTTTCAAGTCATTATACCAGGCCCGTGGAACCTGTTTGAGGCCATATATGGCATTTCGCAACTTGCAGACGAGATTTGGATTGGACTGATCAATGAAGCCAGGGGGTTGTTGCATATAGACCTCTTCGGACAATGTGCCATGTAGGAAGACATTGTTTACATCCAGTTGACGAAGAGGCCAGCCATGAGAGATCGCGATGGAGAGGATGAGCCTAATTGTTGTGGGCTTGACAACCGGGCTGAAGGTGTCCTGAAAATCCAGTCCTGGACGTTGATGAAAGCCTTTAGCCACAAGACGGGCTTTGTATTTGGAGATGGAGCCATCAGGGTGTCTTTTGATCCGAAATACCCATTTGCAGCCAACAATATTCTGAGATGGAGAGGGAGGAACAAGCTCCTAAGTTCCATTGCGCAAAAGAGCAGTCAGTTCATCGAACATGGCTTGCCGCCACTCAACATGCTTAATGGCATGTGTGACACAGGTTGGTTCAACAGAGTCAGGTAGAGGATGCTTGGTGGAGGCTTGGTAAAAACGTTTTGGTTTGAAGATGTGGTTTTTAGACCGAGTTTGCATTGGATGTGGTGGTAATGGAAGGGAGGTGTGAGGGGTTGGAGGGGCCAAAGGTTGTAAGGATGGAGAAAAGGAATTACCTGAACTCTCTGAAGGAAGCAACATGTTGTCTATGAGTGGCCGAGAGGCAGAGGCAGTGGCAACTGATGTTGTTGAAGGAGGCACTGTGGGAGGCATGGACGTACGAGCAAGAATTATTGTCGTGACAGGTGAGGGCCAAGAAGTGGAGAATGAAGGAAAGATGGATGTGTCAAAGGAGGGAGTGACAGAAAAAGGGAATTCAGACTCAATGAGGTAAACAACCGTTTGGAAAGCATAAGACCAGTATTTTTGTGGCATTTTTGCGTGGTGGAGAAGCGTTAACCAGTGTTGACAATGTGTTTATGTCGTATTTCAGAGGTGCCGTTGTGTTGAGGAGTGTGAGGTGGTGTTTTTAGATGTTGAATGCCTTCAGTAGACAAAAAAGTTTTTAAGGCAGTGTACTCACCACCTCCATCTGAATAGATAGTAACGATGGAATGCTTGAAAAATTTCTCAACGAGAGCTTTGTATTGACGAAAAACAGAAAAAACATCAGATTTAAGACGCAATGGATAGAACCATACGTACTTAGTGAAATGATCAACAAAAATAACATAGTAATAGAAGCCATCAACAGATAGAACCGGAGCAGGACCCCAGACATCAGTGTAAACAAGATCAAGTGGTCCATTACTAGTTAATGTTGAATCACCAAAAGGTAAACGTTGGCTTTTATTACAAAGATAAGATTCACAAGTAAACGGGGAGGGCATTGCAGAAGAAAGAGGAAGACCAGAGGTAACAAGTGACTTTATTATTTTGGAGGAGGGGTGGCCAAGTCATCCATGCCAGATTACTGGTGATGCAGACGAAGTAACACCAGTTGAGAGAGCCACAGCTGGACTTGGAGAGACATCCTTTGAAATGGGCCACTCATAGAGGTCATGACGATTCTTTCCGTGGAGTAGAGGAGTCCCCGTATGTAAATCCTTAACAACAAAATGAGATGGAAAAAATTCAATAGAAGTGTGATTGGAACAACAAAATTTAGCAACAAGATGAGGTTTTGTTTGATAGAAGGAACACACATGACATTAGATAAGGTGAACGCAGGGGAAATAGAAGTGGAACCAGTATGTGTTATAGATAAACCTGAACCATCGCCAATGTGGATGTCATCTGGACCCTCATAAGGCTGGTGAAGTGCAAGAGTGGATAGCTGAGAAGTAACATGGTGAGAAGCACCATAGTCGACAATCCAAGGTGCATGAGTCGATGATGCGGCAGTGGTGTAGTTGGCCGAGGGTCGATTGGGCCGAAGTTGAGGAAACAACTTGAAGCAACGCTTGGCATCATGCCCGCGTTTATCACAGTACTGGCAGACAACCTGAGAGGATCGAGCAGTGGAGGAGGTCGATGGTTTGAACTGTGAGGCAGGAGATGTGGGAGTGGGAAGAATACCAAGATTGGAGAGAAAAGTCGAGTGTTTTGGTTGGCGAAAAGAAGGTGAGTGTTTGGTAATATGAGCCGTGGGTGGGGTGGATTCAGAAAAATGTTTTTCATTATGCAGCAGGAAGGTTTCATGATCAATTATTTTATCAAAGAGCTCTTCAAAGGGTACTACAGAGTCCCGAGTCCTTATAGCCGTAATCAGTTCTTTGTAGGCGGGCCCAAGACCACGAGTGGTGTAGACAAGCAAATCAGCATCACTCGGAGGATCACCAAGCGCAGTAAGCTCATTTGCAATCTGTTTAATGGATACAAGAAAATTGGTTACTGAAGAGGAACCACGAGTAGTCATTGATAATTTGTCTTTGAGATGGATAATATGAGACGTCGAGCGTTTGGCATAGAGGCGATCCAAGCGATGCCAAGCTTCCTGGCTTGAACTTGCAGAGGAGACAAGAGGAATGACAGCTTCACTAAGAGAAGCAAAAATAGCATGGAGAATCAATTGATCTTGACGGCGCCAGATGATATGATCTGGATTTGGAACCGTCAATCCATTTTGAGAAAGCATAGCCAAGGGACATGGAGAAGAACCATCAAGATAGCCAAGGAGATCCAATCCAAAAAACAGCGCATGAAACTGGGCTTTCTAGGAGAAATAGTTTAGGGACGTGAGTTTTAAGGGTAATTAAGCAGCAATGTTGATGGTGACCAAGGAAGAGGCAGTATTGGCAGCAACAGTAGGAGTGAGAGGGGAGGACGTGGTTGTAGAAGATTCGGAAGCCATCGAGACAATAGGAGAAGAAAAAAAAACAAGGATCAGAAAGCTCGTTAGAGTAGGACTCTGATACCATAAAGGTTTTAGAATAATGACTTTCTATATATTTGTTTGATTACATTGCATGGTATATATACACGTACACGTATAACTAAAGTGCTGGATTTTAGGAAAGTATATTAACCATCAGAAACTAAATCCTAGAGATGATCTGTATTGGTTGTTGGAGAGAATCTTGGGGCTGAGTCCTCAGATGCAGCTGCCGAAGATTTAGGAGATGGTGTTGCAGAATACTCGCTAACAATTTATAGATTGGTTTGTTTTTCGTCCTCATAATTTATTTATTTATTTTCACGTGACCTTAGTGCTATAGATTTATTAATATTGGTTGATATAGGGTCTTTTTGATACAAGGGATGAAAAATATGAGGGATTAGAGTGTGGAAAGTGAAAATTGACGTTGTTTTGTGGGAAGGATAAGAGGAAGGAGAGCAGGAGACGTTTGATTCATGGATTCAGAATAATGATTCAGAACCATTTTCGTTTTACGTGTATTTTTTATGAGAGAAAACACTGTAAAGAATCATGAATCATGATTCAGAATTAGGAATGAATACAGAAAACAAACATCTAGGGATTGAGAATTCCTTATGGCCCACCAAAACTTATCCTCTCATCATGAGACGGATCGGAGTGGAAGTAAATTAAGGCCTCGTTTACTTTGCGGATTCGAATTTTCAATTCGAGAGAGCTTTTCACTATAGCAGAAAAAGTTAGATTTGACATTTTCTGAGAGTTTTTTACTGTAGAAATTTAAAACTGAAAACTTGAATTGGTGAAATGAACGATGCCTAAGTTCTTGCACTTACTCATATTATCCTTAGTCAGCCACCAAATTTCTCAAATGATAATATTTTAATTGCTTGAAATTCTTCGGTTCACCACATCAAAACCTGAGCAGAAAAACTGTTTTGTAACACGAGGAAAAAAAAATCCTGACATTACGTGCAAAGTTAGACGCCTTATATACAAGTATTGACTTTTTAACCGTCGATGAAATTTTTTTTTAAATCAAATTAATATTTTAAAATAAATAACTATTTGTTTTTCTTATCTAAATAAGATATTACCAACAGTTAATCCTTTTCCCCCCCCTTTCTTTCTAGTACGAAACAAGAGAATTTGTTGTTTTTTTTCACTTTGTTTCAAGGTTCATCTTCATTTAAGCCTTTGTTGGAAATTCCATAAACAATATTCTCAAAGTGGCAGAGCTTCTCTTCTTTGGAAATATTTTTTCTTCTACTGACAGAGATAGAATTCATCCATTCCTTTGAATGAAAGTTCCAGTTCCTGATTGTCTTATTTGGCATTACACAAAAGATAGAATCTATCGAGTTAAATCTAGTTATCATCTAGAAGTTATATCAAAAGATTCAGCCTCTTTTTGTGATCCAGTCAGTCCCTTTGCACAAATGGTGGAACCTTTTTCTAATTTTGCCACATCCAGAAAAACCGCTC
>NW_010363284.1:232107-264283 GCF_000414095.1 Morus notabilis
CATGCTAGATGGATACCTCCAGATCTTTGTTGTTACAAACTCAATATTAACGCTTCTATTTCCTCCCAGAATAATGTAGTGGGAATAGAATAAGAGCTATTATTAGAGATTTTGAATGTTTTGTTATGGCAACACTAGCAAAGAAGGTTGAGGGGACTACTCTGTTGGTGAAGCCGAAACTAAAGCAATTTCCATCATTTTTTTGTGGGCCTGCCTTATACATTGGTCTGAATCTTCAGTTTATGAAAATTGATGCATCAACTATGAAACGTTTTTCTTTCTATTGTAATGAGTTTTGATTGTTATTGTTCTATGTATCTAACTTTTTTTTTTTTTTTTGGAGCTAAATTATGTCATGTGTGTAGGTTTACCAATAGGACTGCCCATTTCTTAGCTGCTTATGCTCTTTATATTGATGATTAGTTATTTTGATCGGAATATAAAATCTGTTATTATAATTGATTCTTACTCTCCTAAGTAATAATAACAGTTTCTATTCTAAAACGAAAAAAACAAAAAGTTGGTAGATACAATCTTTTATTACTGTTATACCAAATAACTTTAAAAAAACTCAGAATCTATCTTCTTACACAATCTCCTTTATATTCTATTAATTCTTTTACTAATCCGTTCCTCCTGCAGAACAGAACGAACCCTTAATTTTTTCAATTATATGTTAAAGAGTCATTTTTGATATATATTTTTTAGTGTTTTTCTATTTATGGAGCCAGTCACACACTATTTTCTCTTCAACTTTTAATTCAAATTTATTATGGAACAGTCTATGCACACTTTATTGTCTTATTCATTTCATGCTCATATACTCTCTCTTAAAAGGAATAATTATTAAGAACAAAGTCCTGGCCTAATTGTTTGTTTACTTGGAAGTGCGTTGGATTTGGCCGAGGGAAAAAAAAAAAAAAAAAAAAAAAAAAACAGACGCAGAGACCAAATCAAACGACAAACAAAAAGCTCACTCACAACAGGCCAAACCGTACACTTTTGGTCGTCTGCTTGGAAATACATACGGACAAAAGAACAAGAGAAATGAGTTGTTCCAATCTCTTCTTAAATCTCTGTTCACGAGTTTGATAGGAAAATAGTTTTCAGAATACCCCTAAGAGAAAGGTATCGCCGTACAAAACTCTCTGTAAAAGAAGAAGAAAAGAAGAAAAAGAATTTGATGATAAAGATGTTGTGGAAATCTATAGCACAGGACAAAGGGTGTCTTCCTCTGGACTTGCTTATCCTAAATGTGGCTCTGGCTTTCTTCAGTGCCATTCTTGCTGTCGTTGCATTTTTTCAGGTCTCTTGCGCTTACCCTTTTGTTTTTCATCTTTGTTGTTTTGTTTTTCCGGATTTGGCAGGGATTTTATGAAGATAATCTAGGAAAGAATTGATTGTTTGTTAGTTTTAAGGATTTGGGGTCGAACTGATGTTTATATTTTATTCCCAAGTTCGATTCTTTTTGGTTTTCATTAGCTCAAGAATTTCCCACTTTATATTTTGATTTATATTGGTGGAATGTGTACAAGATTCTGGCCCATACTTGTACAGTACTTGTTTGGGGTTCATTTGATTGACTTTTGGTTAAGTTATGTAACTTTATTTCTCTCTCACCCTTTCACTTTCATGCAAGCACACATATGTACAAAACATTTTGGCCCAAGTTTATGTGATTTTATTTTTTATTTATTTTTTATTTTTTGAGGTTAGGTGTAGAAGAGTAGTTAGTTATTCCATCATTTTAATGTTCATTATTTTTTTGGCTTGAATAGTAGTACTCATTGTTGAGTGATACTTATTAATGCTAAAATTTTGTTGTATTTAGTAAGAATGCTTCAAAAGTACATTTCTTTCTTTGTTGTACTTATCTTAGCATTTTGTTCTTGCAGCTTGTCAGAATTCACTTGCGAGAAAAAGAATGGACGCGCCAAAAAGTAAGTGGTATATTCTATTGCTTCATCTTTTAAATAATGTTTGATATCACCATGAACTGTTTGTATAAACTTCTCTGATAATTCTGTCCTAATAATTAATTGATAATTAATTGCTTATATCTATATCTCTATCTCTATCTATATCTTTACAATATTTTATATCTTTACCATATGATTTTGTTCAAGTTATATTCACCTATACCATTGTTGAGTGCTCTTTTGATAAAATCAAAGGAATATGCAGGTACTCCACTTCATGATTGGCACTTCCAACACGGGTAAGGCTGAGTTTTATGGTTCATATGACGATCTTACATATTTTGCTCATTACACATTCGATAAGCGTCTAAGTTCTAGTTAAACAAAATCCTTGTGGTTTGTTATATGTATTTATCACTTTGATCAATCAAAGCTTCCTTCATGATACCCTTGCCTTTGACTAGAAATTATGTAGCTCTCGATAGAAAACTTCACATTCACAGGAGTAGAGTCAGCCAGGCATTATGTGAACAGATTGATCCATGGATATTTTGTCATATTATCTGCTTTCTACTTTGGCAGGGTACTTCATATATTTTGCATCTACCCATTTTTCAACTTATGAGAAGTGGCTTTGCTGGTATCATGTTTGTGGTTTTGTACTTATGGGTACGTTTTCTTTTCTCGTTATAATTCATATGCAGCTCCAATATCTGTTTTCCGCTGGGTGTTCTAATGATGAACATACTGCTGCAGCCTACCCCAAAATACTGTTTCTTGCTGCATTCCTTCTGCTTCTATCTTTTTGGTAAGTCCTATTAAGGTTTAAGTTCTTATCATTGGTATTTCTTCCTTCATAATAATCAAGCCGTTCATGTGCTTTTCAATGGAATTATGTGTTCATGTGCTTTGATCAAAATTATATATTAGTCGATGTCAGAAAACTTCTTTTTTTTTTCCCCTGAGTTCTAACTGTAAGGGTTCTTGATAACGGAATATTTTGCAGGTGAATCTGTAAAAAAGAAGTTATATCACTCCTAAGCTTTTGATGGTGCTAATAAACTTGAGAAAGCATATTCTGATTTCTGAGAAGTTGTAAAAAGATGTATCAAGAAATATAGCCTCATTGAATATCACTTAAACGAGCTTTTGATTTAATGGAAATTACACCTCTACCACCTTTAACTATGAGGAAAATTCCATATTCCTCTAAACTACCAGTTGGAGCAACGATCTGTCAAATATAGAGTGGCTACTTGCTTCCTACTATGGCAGTTGGTTGGAACTCCAATTCTTGGTTGTACAGATACATGTCAAATGATAATATAAACACCAACCACACCCCAACCCAGCCCCCCACCCCGCCTCTTCTCCTAAACATGTTAAATTATAACAGTGTCCTAGGTTGTAGTTCTACTTGGCATTCCTATCTTTCCCTAAACATTGTCCTTGCAGTCTGCAAGTTGTACATTACCTAGTGTTTGCATGGTACAATTTTTATATGATAAAGCCTTATTTATAAAGTATACACACCCTATTATGGCTGATGATTCTATAGGGTCGACCTCTGCCATCAGGCGAATGACGAAGAGGATGATGACGGTGAAAACAGTACCCAACAGACCTTGTTGGCAAATTCAACCAACAAATTTGGTTCATCAAATACAGATGGCAATTGGGCTTGTTGCTCATTCCAAAACCTTCATGTTGGTAGCTGCCAAAATTTTGTGGTTGCGGTATGGAGAAATATAAATTACCTGTTTATTGTTCTTTATTCTTATCATAGTAGTCATTAGGCTTCTCATGAAACACAGTTATGAATTTCCCCTTTTACATTAATGTCTCTTCCCCTGCTAGGTTGTTCTGCTTGTCTTCATCGTAATGGTATCATTTGCCATGATAATCTGGATTGGTGCCAGAGAGAATTTCATTAATTCTTCAATAGTTGCTCAGGTACAAAACTTATATCTTACTCTAGGTTTAACTAAGTAAGAGGCAATTTTGAATCGTTTTCTATAAAAAAAAAAAAAAAAAAAAAAAAAAAAAAAAAAAAAAAAAAAACGCAAGAGGCAATTTGCTCCAACATTTTTAGTGTTTTTTTTTTTTTTTATGTTAAGATAAGTTGAGATGGCTCATGATATGTAATTAATGATTAAGCTCATAAAGAACTGGAAGAAGTCAAGAAGAAATCTTTCAGTCCAATGAGTGCATTTTGTTGATTGGATCATAATTCTTTTCTCACACTACTTGTGTTTATGGCAGATTTTGGAATAATCTGAAAATCTCATTCATTGAAAAACTGGTACAAACACACGTACATATATAACACAACCTCTAGCACTAAATAAGAAAAATAACTACAGCCCATACGTACAGCTATCTATCCCATGATGCAAGGGATTTTGTTGACTTTCCTAAACATATTGATTTACAACTAATCAGGCAATCTTATTAGCTGTTCATTTCCACACTCCCCCTCAAGTTGGAGAATAGATGTCTTCCATTCCCAGCTTGGAAATAATCCCATGAAAAATTGTACTATTGAGTCCTTTTGTTAAAACATCCGCCAATTGATTTCCCGTGGATACATACGGTGTGCAGATCAATCCACATTCCAGCTTCTCCTTGATGAAATGTCTATCTATCTTAATGTGCTTTGTTCTGTCGTGTTGAACTGGTTTTTTGGGATCGTCGCTATTGGGTTCATGGTTCCAAGCCTCTCTATTGTAGCCTTCGTCACTGCTGAGCTTGACTCTCCCAGAGTCAATGCTCCGTTTGACGTTCCAAGATTCAAGCCCATCAATATGGGAAGGAAGTGGAGTCATTCGGCTGCAATTTCTTGACTTACACCTTGAGGACAAGGTGTTTGTTTGGGGCGGGAGCAATGATAGGAACTTGTTAGTTGGTTAGAGAAGTTAGTAGTTTGTTAGAAAGGATGTTATTAGTTAATTACTGTGGACTCTAGTTGGTTAGGGAATTAGTTAGAGAAGGCATGATATATTAAAAGGGGGTTCGAGAATGAGAGTGGTCACGAATAGTCTGAGTGATTTTGGGAAGTCTTGGCTCATTAGCTAAGTAGGGGAGGACCAGCAGTCCCTCGAAGTACTGCTTCTGTAATTCATTCTTCAATTCAATAAAAGTTCATCTTTCTCTTCTCAATTCTTCTCATTTCTTGAGAATTGTCTTAGATCTTATCATTTGCAAGATCAAAGGAAGGGATCTTTGTGAACCAAGGGAAATACATTTTTGATCTCCTCAGGGAGACTGGTCTTCTGCATTGCAAAGCAGCGGAGACTCCTATTGATGCCAACTTGCAACTTGATCTTGCTAAATCTGAAGATGTGATTGACAGAGAGAAGTTCCAAAGACTAGTGGGGAAGTTGATTTACTTGTTACATACACGTCTTGATATAGCATTCGCTGTGAGCATGGTAAGCCAGTTTATGCACGCACCAGGACAAGTACATTTTGATGCAGCCTATAGAATTCTAAGATACTTGAAGGGAACTCTTGGAAAGGGTCTTATGTTTAGAAGACAGAACGATCTACAAATTGAAGTCTATACAGATGCAGATTGGGCCGGTAGCCCTACTGACAGGCGATCGACTTCAGGTTACTGCACCTTTATCAGAGGGAATCTTGCCACGTGGCGGAGCAAAAAGTAAAGCGTTGTAGCTCGAAGCACTGCTGAAGTAGAATTTAGATCTCTTGCACATGGAATTTGCGAAGCAATGTGGATAAAGAGAATACTTGAAGAATTGAAGATTCCGGTGCCTTTTCCTATGAAGATTTACTGTGATAATAAAGCTGCCATCCCAATTGCTCACAATCCAGTTATACATGATAGAACTAAGCATATTGAGGTAGATAAGCACTTTATCAAGGAGAAAATCGAAAGTGGGTTAATCTGTGTTCCTTATGTACCTACTACATAGCAGATAGCAGACATACTCACCAAAAGACTACACAAAGGACAGTTTGAACTACTAGTCAGCAAGCTAGCTATGGAAGACATCTACAAGCCAGCTTGAGGGGAGTGTTGCAAGATATTCGGATATTTACCTGAATTAAGAAAGATTGTACCAAAAATAGAGTAGTTAGGACTGATTGTGATTTGATCTAGTTTCCTAGAATAGCTTTGTGTATAGTTGTCAATTAGTCTTTATTTCCTAGGATAGTTTCCTTAAATGGTTCCTCGTACAACTATTTATATGTATAATTGTGAATAATAGAAACTCACTCAATTCACGTTCAAATTTGATCTAGTTTCCTAGAATAGCTTTGTGTATAGTTGTCAATTAGTCTTTATTTCCTAGGATAGTTTCCTTAAATGGTTCCTCGTACAACTATTTATATGTATAATTGTGAATAATAGAAACTCACTCAATTCACGTTCAAATGCCTATTAAGCCAACTAGAAATGCTTAATACTTCCTTTTTTATTGAGAATTTGTAAAAATTTTGAATGGGGACGGCCCATTCTTTGGTGCCACAACTCCGAAGATGCTGATGAAAATTTAATTGCTGCCAATGCTTCCATTTTAGCTCCTTCGAGTGCATACAATTGTCCTCTTTTACACCCCTTCGCTAATGTCTTTTGACTTTGATCCTTCATCACAAAACCGTTAGCATTGAATTCAATACTACAAGAATTATCTTCTGTGAATTGACTTGCGGACAATAGATTTTTCATGAGCTTAAGAACAATAAGGACATATTTTAGATTTAAATTTCCATGGGGGGTTTTTAAAAGAGCATTACCAGTATGTGAGATAGCCAATTTATTTCCATTACCTACATAAATACCATCATTTCCATTATAAGCATGTATTGAAGTAAGCTTACCAACATCGTTTGTCATATGTGTTGTTGCTCTAGAATCTGCATAGAAACTTGGATCAGTTTCTTGCAGAGAAAGAGCTGCAAAATTTTCAGGCATCTCTTCTTCTTGATGAGCATAATCGTATCTAAAAACATTTGATGGCTGTATGGTTGGTTCTTCCACATATTTGGCATTGCACTTTCTCTTCATTTTGTTTGTTGTTGTTGTTGCCTTGCCTATTGCCAGTGAAGTTTTTCCAGCTATTGTTTGATTTGCCATTGCCTTGATAAGCTGAATTGTTTTGAGAGGGATAGAAATTCCGGTTGTTTGATCGATTTGCTTGAGAAAATCATCTTCCCTCTCGAATTGAACCAACCTCCTCTATTGTCTCTTCCGCGCCCTCTTTGTCCAAAGAAGGCTTGCGCGTGATCTGGAATTCTCTTTTTACTTCACATTGTTCAATTTTCATTTGCTCATGATTTTGTAAAGAGAGAACAAACTGATTAAATGAAGGTATGGTGGCTTTGAAAGCATTACCATACAAAAATCTTGGTATTTAGGACCAAGCCCGTGAGCCAATTTGAAGACTTTTCCGGTGTCCGGAATTGGCTTGTTGATGGCAGCAAGGTTGTCACATATAGCTTTGAATTTCCTGACATATTCTTCAATGGATAAGGATCCCTTTTTTAAACAAACCAAGGAATCCTTCAAATGTTCTTCTTTCTCTATGGTGTTGGGAAGTAGTTGCTCTTCCAAACTTCTCCATATGTGCTTTGCTGTTTCACCTCCCATGATCAAGCTGAGTATGTCTTCAGTCATTATGCCCAGGAGCCACGAAAAAAAAAATCCATTATTGTTTAGCCACAACGTGTATTGTGAATTTGCAACTTTCTTGTCATCATCTCTGATTATTTATTTTTCCGGCGTATCATCTCTAAGATGGTGGGCTATCCCAAGACTTTTAATCAAGGGCAAGACCTGCAATTTCCAGACACGAAAATTAGAAGAGCTTAATTTTACAGAAACAAGGCTAGCACACTGGTGAAAAATTTGTATTGTGAGCTTCGGTTCATCATGGGAGTTTTCAAAAGTAGAGCTTGCCATCTCTCTGATATCATAAAAGAATTTTGAAATAGGAAATAGAAATAGAGAAGAAAGCAATGATAGAGATATAAAATCTATTCACTCTTTTTTCATTGTTCAGCAAGATGCACGAACAGGAATATATATACAAGAAATACAATAAGGTCATTTAATGGTATACAACGGTAACAAAAAAAATCAGCCTAAAATTATGTTTTCTTTATTCTAGAAATATGGAATCCTTTAGATATTGCTGAATGAATAGCCATATTTGTTTCCAACGGCTTGCCATGTGTTATGGGATTTTATGACCGTTTGAAATCAATTGCCTCTGGTTCCTTGTCAATTGCTTTGCTGTCATGATCTTTATTTTGGGTAAGTGAATCTTAGACTTTATCATGTTTCATTTTAAAAATTCCGAATACTTGCATTTTACATGATTACATAAGTTCTTTTCTAGCCGAAGGCGCACCTGTGTGTGTTTGCTCCTTTTTATTGGGGAATAACCGAAATCCTTTCTCAGGTGTATGAAGAATTTATTGCCTCATTTCTCTTAGTGGGAGGAACATTAGGTTGCTATGGTGAGAGCTGAGAAGCGTCAAGTATAGAGAGCTCAATCATGATACTGACCACGTATTTCTAACTGTCTTCATATTAAATTCAGGTCTCTTGCTATCTCGAAAATTAAGGAAAGTATGGTCTGAGAGAGCGTCATCAGAGATGTGGAAGGTATGAATTAATTTTCTTCTTTTTCTTTATATTGGTTCTGGTTGAAATATTGATGAGGTCATGCAAATTTTTATGGCGCATACAGGTTGCTGGTTTAGCAGTTACCTCGGTCATATGCTTTACGTCAAGTGCTTTAGTAGCAATTCTCACTGATATTCCCGTAAGTGGCTAATTGGGTAGAGAAGCTTAATAATGTTTGGGGTCGTTGCATTTCTGACTTATGCATATGCAATGCCTTTTTCACCTTTAGTCAGAACTCGTTTGCAGCTTTACTATCATTGGCATCTGAAGAAAATCTATGGAGTAAGGGCCGTGCTTTTTCTGATTTTGTACTATCATATACGTAATTCTACATGTTCCTTTCATGCTGACTAAACAATATTCATGAAGCTTATTAAGGCTGACACAAAATAATCTAGCCGGACTATCATTTCTTTTTCTTGTTATATTCATACTAGTAAACCCTTATTTCTGTCAAGAAATATGGTAGATTACAGTTTCTTTTTGTGCTTTGATTTTTCTCCCAGGGTCTTTGATTCCCTCAGCTTTTGTATTATGGATAATGTTAGAGTTGCCACCCGCAATCACTCATCGAGAGGAGCAACGAGAATTATAATGTTTATTAGCCGTGGAACTTCAGGGACCTATCATTGGCGGCGGCCCCCTGCCGTGACGAGTTCGAAGAATCAGGTTTCTTCATCACTCTTGCTTTGAAATGACATTGTTTATCACCCACTTGCCCTATGTTTTACAGTACTGAAAAATCACACATTCTCAAGCAAATATTATATTCTTCCAACATGTCTGAGACAGAAAAATGGTTCATTGAGACATTACTTCATTAAGATCAAAAAGGATTTCTATTTGGCACCAATTTTGCACTGGGGATTGACAATTTTGCCGCAATTCTGAGATTTATGTATAGTTTTGTGAATCTTTGGAAGTCTCCTGTGAAATGTTTCAAGTCTTTGCAGAAAAAATTGTGGTGCCTGAACCTGTGAACTATAACTTTATCCCGATGATTCTTGTATATTTTAAACATGGTATTTTGTATTGCTCTGAATATTAGAGTTCTAAGTTGAAAACTTCGTTTTATTGATGCTTACAGTTAAATGCATAACGACTTTATCAGTATTTACCTGGTGTAGTACTGGGCCAGGAGAGGCACAAAAAAGCAACTGTGAGACTTTGTGCTAACTTTGTTTACCCTGTAGGCATATAGAGCAAGTCCTATGTAAGCGAACAATGTGCATAGGCACACCAGTTGTGTTGTTTTTCCGGCTTCGAGGAAGACCAGTAGAGTCTGCAGAAGCGCAACAGACTTTTGTGTGCAGTGTGTTGGGGCAGCATTGCCAGTACCAGAAATTTCGTTTTGAAGCCAGTCACTCTCCAAGCTTTTTACTAACACAAAAAAGACACATAGCTCTGGCTGTCAATGCTTCGACATTTGGTTTCACTGATGTACATATGGTTCGGAAAATTCGCTCGTTTCTTCTTCGGCGACAACTAGTAAAAGCTACCGCAAGCTAATGTAATTGTTGCTGATGTTGTTATTATTTTCCTCAAAGCTTGTCACAATAATTTTATATGAATAGCAAGTGTTACTTATTGCTATTGTTCTTTTTTATATGAATATTTCTTTGTAACAATCTACAAATCCATTTCTTCCAACAATATATATATATATATATATATATATATAAACCGTTACTTTTGGTTTTCTAAACAAGTTTCCCACTAAACACATTTTCAAGTTATGTGCTAATGTGCGTATGTGACGTATGAATTACATTCTTTTTGGTTAAGGACTCATGAGTTACACTATTAAATGAGAAGGTTCAAAATGCATGTCTTTCTATTTCATTTTTGTTGTTGTTGCTCGAAATGGTTCAAAATGATATAAAATATGGAACTTTCTCTAGTGTTCTCTCTTTTTGAGAACACCGGTGTTCTTTGCTTATCAGTTATCAGATCTGTATTTAATCTGGTCAAAAGTCAAATGAGATTGAATAAGTAATACAGATCTGACAGCTAATAAACAGAGAACACTAAATTCTCTTGAAATATAACAATCCATGCATTAAATTTGACGTATAAAACCATTGACAAGAGAAGAATACTAGATTATATTTGAAATCTTCCTTAAAAAGAAAAAAAGAGTTTCTCCAGTGATATTTTCCTTTTGAGAACACCAATATTTTTTATTTTTACAGCTGTTATATCTGGTTAAAATTATATCAAATTAAAAAATTATATAAAATAAATAAATTTTGATATAAATTTAACAATTGAGAAATAAAAAATATCAATTTTCTTAAAAAGGAGAGAACACCATGAAAAGTATTAAAAATGAAGATTGAAATACTTTGTAAGCTGTCCAGAAGAAAAAAAAAATATAAAAAAAAGGGCCGAAAAGGGTAAACGGAAAGTAGGGAGAAAGAAGTAAATTGCAGACTATGATCCTCCTACTTCCCTAATTCCACGCCAGTCAAAAAGTGCCCAAACATCCTCGTCGTACTTGATAATTCCTGCTCCCTAACTTCGAGGGCGAGACAAGCTCTCTCTCTCACCACTTTATATCAGAGTGAAACCCCAAAAAGAAAAAGAAAGCGAAAAAGCTCTCCGTCTCAAACTCTATAATCTTCATTGTCTATTTCATCACTGAAAGAAAAAAAAAAAAGCAAAACCACTACATTTAAAGCAGACACAAAACCCAAATAAATAAAAAAAAACAAATTCTGAGTTCAAATTCTTTTCTTCTCATCGGAGCAAACAAATGCCACTTTGCCCCACTTCTCGTCCAAAGTATCCTTCTTCCTTTTCCCACAAAATATAAAAATCAAACCCAGAAAGATGATTACCGAAATTCTGGTTTTCGCCAGAGCTTCTGACACAGAGAAGCGAAGAAGAAGAAGTAGAAGAAGAAGAAGTGGAAGAAGAAGAAGAAGAAGAAGAGAAAAAGAAGAATAAGAAGACGAAGAATAGAGTGGTGGAATTGAGGGGAAATTCGGGAATGGCGAGCTCGAGCGGGACGAAGACCGATGGGGGCCCGCCGAGGACGCTGTCGAGGGGGATGACGAGGATGCCGACGCGGTCGGTGGATTTGCCCAACGAGGACAAGGCAGCCTTTGATAGTGAGCTCGTACCCTCCTCCTTGACCTCTATCGCTCCGATTCTCCGCGTCGCCAATGAGATCCAGAAGGAAAACCCTAGGGCCGCTTACCTTTGTATGTTTCCTCTCTCTCTCTCTCTCTCTCTCTCTCTCTTAATTTGTTTTCGTTCTAGTTTATGATCATTGTTATTTAGGTTTGAATTGTCTTTTTTTTTTTTGGGTTGCCTCAGAAATATTAATCTTGTGGAGAATTCCCGAATTAACGTTTCGGCTAATCTCATCGATCAATACCAGAATCTTTTCATTTCGGGACTTAGATCTTCTGTCCAACTATGGTGTCCTAAATGGTGTTTAATCAATCATATATGGCATGTATAGAAAATTTGAACTGCTTTTTAATTATCTTTTTTATGCTTATTATGGGTTGATGTGGAATGATATTATGGTTAGACACTAGTTAGGACATAAAACTTAGAAGATCTGGATCTCATTTCTAGAGCATTGACATGTATTTTGATTGGTTTATTTAAGTTGATCCAAGTTCTGTTAAATTAGGAAAATTAAAGTTTTAGAAATTTTAATTAGTGACGAGCTTACTTGTGATATGTTACTGATTGACTTGGCAGACTATTGCATTGACTTGGCAGTCTATCACTGATGGACCGATATCAATCAGCGACTAACTAATGTTATTTAATAATGGATAAACGCACTAAATAGCATTTTATGAATATAGTTTTGAAGTAAATAGCACATTTTTAAAACTTGATAAATTAAAGCATATTTTGATTTTTGATTTATAGTTTTCCAAATATACCCATCCTTTTAGGTTTTTCATCAGATGCTTCTCTCTCTTCCTCCACAACCTCTCTCTCTCTCTCCCACCTCCATGATTTCATGTCCAGACATCTCTCTCTGTCTCTCTCTCTTCGAGGATAACTCACCGCTGTTGTTGCCAAAGATCGGAGATCGTGATTTCTCCGGTTCTCTCTCTTCCCTCATTGCCGTCATCGCCGATCTGTGGCGCAGAGATCGCAAAGTGAGATCACGATTTCCTTGCTTCTTTCCTCTCCGTCTATTGGTTGTCTCCCACTGGCATTGCAACGCTAATCTGACAGAGACAACGTTCTCACGAACGGCAGACTCCAGCAACGACGGTGGTTGTCACCTCATTCTTGGTGCTCGCGAACAAGATTCCATTAAATGCCGTCGTGACCTCCCAGCAAGGGATCTCGCGCCGCCAGATGCGTCGCGAACCAGTTCGGCTAGCGTCGGTTCCATAGAGCAGATCCCGACCAATGATTTCTGTTTTTTGTTTTTTGTTTTCTCTGGGCTTGTCGATTTATGTGCTTTGTGTAGGTTATTTCTATGGGTTGGCATGGCAATGACAGGAACCAAGAGACATTCTTGGTTTGATAATGTATTTATGGAATGTTTTCAGAAAATAAGTGTAATTGTGGTATTTGGTGATTCTTAGATCTGATTTGTTATGATTTTTGGTTTTTAGATTTGATTTGTTCTGAGTTTGTGATAATCTAAGATTTTGGTTGATTAAATGTTGTGATTTGGTTTTCGGTGCCGCTTATTTCCGGATTTCTAGATTTTTGAGTAAATAAGGGTAAATATCATATTTGCTGGTTGTTGGTCCTCGGTCGTCGATGGTTGAATTATTAGGTAAATATGATATTTACGGATAAATATAGTATTTATCGGTAAATACAATGTTAAATGATCGCCAGAGTGAGTGACATATCAGATAAATATGATATGTACTAGTAAATACGGTATTTATTGGTAAATATAGTATTAAATGATTGCCGGAATGGGTGACAAATTTTCGGATTAGTATGATATTTACTAGTAAATATGATATTTACCGGTAAATACAGTGTTAAACGGTCGCCGGAGTCGGTGCTCGGATTTTCGGATAAATATGATATTTACTAGTAATTACGGTATTTACTAGTAAATACAGTGTTAAATGGTCGCTAGAGTCAGTGCTCGAATTTTCGGATAAATATGATATTTACTCGTAAATACGGTATTTATCGGTAAATATAGTGTTAAATGGTCGCCGGAGTTTGTGGCCGGATTTTCAGATAAATATTATATTTACTAGTAATTACGGATTTATTGGTAAATACGATATTTACTAGTAAATACAGTGTTAAACGATCCCTGGAGTCAATGTCTGAATTTTCGGATAAATATGATATTTATTAGTAAATACGGTATTTACTGGTAAATAGAGTGTTAAACGGTCACCAAAGTTAGTGGCTGAATTTTTGAAAAATATGATATTTACTGGTAAATACAGTATTTATTGGTAAATACAGTATTTACCTGTAAATACAGCATTATATGGTCACCGGAGTCGGTGGTTGGCTTTTCGGGTAAATATGGTATTTACTAATAAATATGGTATTTACCGGTAAATATAATGTTAAATGGTTGTCGAAAAACAGTCACTAAAAAATGGCCACCGGTCGTTGGAAAACGGTCGCAGGTTGCTGGAGCTGATCGCCGGAGCCGGCTGCTGGCCGCCGGTCCCGGCCATGGTGGACTTGACTATAATCTACCTTATGTAAAAAATATGCTATAATTTACCATTTTTTAAAAAATAGATGTTAGGGGGAGAAGTGAGGTGGAAAAGGAAGTTTAGGAGTATTTTTGGATTTTTAATAATGTTTAAAACTTAAAATATCAAATTATGCTATAATTTACTAATCACTTTATCAATTATGCTATTTCCCTCCTTATCCCTTTAATAATTTACTGGTCTAGCAATTGGTAAATTGGTGATAGACGGATCTATCGTTATTATTGGTAATTTTATCAATGATTGACCATTGTAATATCCAGCAAAAAGATTTAAAAAAAAAAAAAAAGAACGACCTTTTAACTAAAAAAGGGGTTCTGCTATTAATTAAATGGGGGTGGCTGAAACCGGCCATCTACCTAATTTTCCCCTTTTGCCTCTATAAATTTCATATAGTGTAATATTCTCTCCATTCTTCTTTTGTCCCTAGATGTCTCCACAATTAACACTTCCGGTTCTGTCCAGAAAGTTGTGTTTCAGACACTTTTTGGCGCTGCAAAAATGACTGTCCAATTTGTTAACCTTATGCATTTCCACTTGGTGAATATTACCATATGATCATGTGTGTCAAACGAAGTTCTACATGAGTTTAGCTGGCACTTTTTGGGTTTAAGGTGTAGTTGAGTTTATGCGTTGCTCTATGAGCATTGTTTATTGTCACTCTTTCAACAATGTTACGATGGTGGTTTCAGTTTAGCATTTTCTTTTGTATACATTGGTCTATTCTTTCTTAAAACATAGTTCTGGAAGTGGCAGTCTACACAAAAATATAGATTCTCCAAGATCAAACTACGGATCAGAATCCGTTGTTTTACCTAGTGTTTTCTTCTCAAAACAACAGTAATGGTGACTTTTATTGTATCTTGCATGTGATAATAGTTCCAGATGTTCTGAATGACAGTATCTTAGACATGCACATATTGACCATAAGTATCATAGCTGACTGGGAAAACCGATGTCTCAAATCTCAATTATGACCATTAATTCCTTAGAATGTGATGCAGTAACAAGCTTTTTACCTGCTTCTGTTGCAACTAGATATATTTCTCGTACCAACTATTCGTACTTGTCATGGTGCATAATCTACGTTCATCTATAGTGTCTGCGGTGTATGAATGGTTGAGTGGTTGAAGATTTACTTGTTCTTACCCTGCTGTATTTTGTCCAATTTAGGTCGCTTCCATGCATTTGAGAAGGCCCATTCGATGGATCCAACATCCAGTGGACGTGGTGTTCGCCAGTTTAAGACACATCTGTTGCACCGGCTTGAAAGGGTAGGCCTTTTGATGGTTGTTGGATAATTTCTTTATTTAGTCTTCTAGTTTTGGGTGGTTCTTGTAAATTTCTTGTTTCTTATGAAAAATTAAAAAACTTAATGTAAATTTATGCTAAAATGTTCTTATATGAACTGTTCGTGTTTTACGTCCCTCTCTCTTCCCCTACTTACATTTATTCCATCCAAAAATTTTGTACTGTACCATGTTCTTATTTCCCTAGTATTTTTCAAAGTGTTTATACGTTCTTAGGAAACATTCCCAGGTTCATCGTATGATTCACCTTACTTTATTGGTAAGAAGTCCTTAAACTAAGAAATTGTAGTGTCCACCATGAACAGGAGCAAAGTAAGACTAGTTTCCCGATCAAAATTTTAAAGCAAAGTTCTGTGCAAAAGACTTCTTGTTAGTTTCTTAAAGTGGGAGCAAATAGCAACTACATCATTAAATTTATACTTGCCTTTTCCCTTTAAAAAAAAATACTTGTTTTCAGCTTGGATAGTTTTCTGATATTACTGGTTTTAGAAAAAAGATGTAAGATTAGTGTGAGAAAATCTCAAATTGATCCATAGCCAAATGTAATTTTTTAGACCGATCACAAGCTTCTAAGATAAAACTCATTCAATTTCATTACTAAAGTTCATTCCAAATTTTATAGATACTGAAATTAATTATGAATAACTTTTGACTGTTATTGCAGGAAGAAGACGAAACAAAACATATACTTGCTAGAAACGATCCAAAAGAGATTCTGTTGTTTTACCAGCAGTACTATGATAAGAATATCAGAGGAGGAGAATATACAAAAAAACCGTGAGGCTTGCTTTTGAGTTGTGAACACGTGCATTTCTTATAACGTTTCTAATGATCTCATGTTCTCTTAATTTTTTTTTTTTTTTGGGTCCTTTTCAACACGTGAAGGGAGGAGATGGCTAGGATTTGTCAGATTGCAACAGTACTGTATGAGGTGCTGAAGACTGTGGTACCTCCAAATCAGATAGATCTGCAGGTTTGATGTCGTTGATGGCGGTGTCTAGGCTCCAAATTTTGAAGATACGTTTTGGGTAAATGGTGCTAAATACATATCTGTTTGACAATTTTTTATCTTTTTGATCGTAGACACAAAGAATCGCTGAGGATGTCATAAAGAAAAGGGACCAGTATGCACATTATAACATTCTTCCATTGTATGCTGTTGGGGTTAAACCGGCAATTATGGAACTTCCAGAGGTAGTATATTTGCAGTAATTATAAGTATGACTTTTTTTTTCCAAGACTACTTCAAGAAGTATTTTTTTCTTCTGTTTATTCGTATTTTCTCCTGAAATGCCTAGATCAAAGCAGCACTTCATGCTCTACGCAATGTGGATAATCTTCCAAAGCCCAGAATTCATTTTCCAGTCACCGGACCTGATGATAAAACAACAGTCCCTACAGAGCGGGTTGGACCTGTCAATGATATACTTGATTGGCTTGCCACTATATTTGGGTTTCAGGTAAATTGATCCTTTTATGCATATAAGTTTAGATTTTCATCTACTTCTAACATGCCCTTGGGCTAGCGGTCTCATAATGGTGTGACACTGCCTGGCGCTAATTGTTGTCACCGCCTGGTTCTAAATGTGGCCTTCCAGCACCATCTTTTACTTGACGAGAGGGCTTTTAGTAATATATGGATTCTCCCTAAAAAGGGCATCTCATACAAGACCTCAGTTTGGTGATGAGCCTGGACCTAATCTTTTGTGAGCTGAATGTTAAGAAAAGAAATGGATAATCTATTGTGCTACATTGAAAATAATGAACAGATTAAAAGATATAGAAAAAATAACCATATGTCGTAGTATAAGAGGTGCATAGAATAAATAGTGAAGGATTATGATTTGGACAATTTGCATTAGTTGTTTTGAATGCCAGGTGCTGATGGAAAAAAACAGTGATAAAATGACAGCAAAAAAGTGATTTAGTCTGTACTCGTATTCCGCCCTTCTATACCAGCAGTTTAAATACTAGTATTAGCATGCATGCATTTGGAAAGATGAATTAGGAAGATGATTTTTGGGTTTTCATTTGTCCTTTTGCAGTATATTACGTTTTTATGTTTATTTTTTAATCTTTTTGGTTTTGTGGATAGCTTATCCTCTATTGCTGTAATTGAATACTTTATCAATGGAGGAGTTTTTCTTATAAAGAAAAGCATTAATTTACCATTTCTTTTCCAAGACCCAGCTAGTTTTGTCCCTTCCAGCCTTTCTCTGAGTTTGAGGGAAGATTTCAGCAGGATCAAACATCTTGTGGTTTAAGTTTGGAATTTGAACATACAACTGATATTCCAAGAGACAAGAACTATGATTATCGGATGTTATTCTGTTTTTAACCATATGGTCTTGATTCGGGTGAAAATAATTTTGTTATATTTTCCATGCTTTAAACAATTAGCACTGCAAACTCTATTACAGGGAGCATTTTGCCCCCTACTACCATCTTTTTCATTCATTTTCGTATGAATGCCACACATCTTTTCTGATTCATTTGGAAATGATAAATTTGACGAATTATCTAAAATTTTACCAGGGAAAGCAGTCAATATGTTAGCATCATGCCTTCTGAAATAAATTTTATGTTATAAAGTAATGTTAGAAGCATACAGTGACTTAACTTTCCTCAGTGGCGTAACCCTCAGTCACGTTCCATGCTCTGCCCAAAAGTGGCTCCTCTAAGAGACAATAGACTTACCCTTTTAAAGCCATTTCTCAAGACATTTAGTGAAGGCCTTTTTTTTCAATTATAATGCGTTCTTTGCGCAAACACAAAATAATGGTTTTATACAGCTTTTAACTATCACACTGATGTGGTGATATTTGCGTACTGATTTGATTGATCTACTTATCTGTTTGCCCGTTTATGAAATGTGGATGTGTTTTCTTTGGTTGAGATTAGCAACACCCTTTCATTCACTCATGATGAACTCTGGTTTAGGCTTTTCAATTTTTTGAGAAGGAAACACTTGAATCTAACTGTATTGTCATGTTGAATTCTTGGGATATGAAGAAAGGAAATGTCGCAAATCAGAGAGAACACCTCATATTGCTTCTTGCGAACATTGATGGAAGGGGGAGGAATCCTGGAGAGTATACACAAGTAAATCCTTTTTCCTTTGAGACACTATTTGTTTTATTTATTAAGTTGTGTTTTATACTCTATTTGTTCAATAGTAGTTTTAACTTGCATTTCTTTCTATCACCACTGATTGATTATAATCTTGTTGCAGTTGGAAAGTGGTACTGTAGTACAGTTGGTGGACAAGATTTTTAAAAATTACCGTTCATGGTGTAACTATTTGCATTGTAAGTCACATCTAAGGTAAGAAAGCTGGATACTTTTCAAACACACAGTTAAGGCCCTTTCTAGTGCTCATCACATTAGATTTATTCCAGTACTTTATTTTTTAACTTGAGTGCCTAACTTCCATTGGGTGTGTTCTTTCACCTTTTGCTTCACAGGTTTCAGCAAGGTACTGACATCCAACAGCTGCCACTTATTTACGTTGCGCTTTATCTTCTTATATGGGGTGAAGCTTCAAATATTCGGTTCATGCCTGAATGCTTATGCTACATTTTCCATAATGTATGTTTATTTAGATAACTGTAATTGAGTTTTTTTTTTTATTTTTTATTTTTTTTTATTTTTTTTATGTGTAATTGAGTTTTTCTTGTCTGTATCACATGGTTACTTTCCTGAATTGGAATACTTTTTATATTTTGAAGAAACTTTTATGCCTGACAATAATCTTATCTCCAAATTGTGGAAGATGGCGAATGAGGTCTACGGGATTCTCTATAGCAATGCCGGTTCTGTAAGTGGAGATGCATATCCAAATGAAGCACGTGATGAAGAGTATTTTTTGAGGACTGTTATCACCCCAATTTATGATGTGTTGCACAAGGTAAAATTGCCTTTGCACTCTTTGTTTCGTTTTACTTGATTTTATACTTAATTTCTGTGTCTAAAAGTACAATTTTGTTCTTTGCAAAGGAAGCAAAGAGAAATAAAGGAGGAAAGGCAAGTCATTCAAGTTGGAGAAACTATGATGATCTCAACGAATACTTTTGGTGAGTATCTTTGAATAAAAATGTCTGATTGTATACTTCTGCAGATGTAAATGGCTAAAAAGTTTGTTCCTTTTTTAGGTATGAGAAATGTTTTAGCAGCCTAGGGTGGCCGATGGATCATAAATCGGACTTTTTCAGGCATTCAGATGGGATACCACCTGCAAATGAGGTACTCTCTCTCTCTCTCTCCCTCCCCTTGCAGTCGAGGAGATTTTCATGCAAAAGATTATGCTTGATACACCTCATTTTCAAATCTATTAGTATGGAGAACAACCATTGTCATTATTGGTGCCAAAAGTATTGTCTGATAACCATTTGAGAAAAGCATTGGTTTTGAAATTCATTTGTGCCGACAGATGGGACATCATTGTTTATAAGCATGTATACGCACATGTCCATAATCCATGTTCCAAGTGTGGAAATATCTATGCTGTTCTTTTCTTTCTTTGTTTTTTTTATTTATTTATTTTTTATAAGAAACGTCAAGAATTTATTGATACTGAAATAGAAAGTTACAGCCGGGACAAGGAGTCTGCCTAGAATATAAAAAAGAAAAGAGAGACGTTAACCTTACTTTTTGAATTACTTATTCAAAAACCATAGGGTCCTAACTAATGTAAGGCCTACATAGATAGATACTATATGCGTGAACATTTATAGCAAATAACATATTTATAGGCGTTTTTGCCCTGAAATGAGAATGTGATGCTCCTCATATGTTTGGCAGAGGCTAAATCAAGCTCCTAGTGGAAGGAGGAAGCCTAAAACAAATTTTGTGGAAGTCCGTACATTTTTGCACCTCTACAGAAATTTTGATCGGATGTGGATTTTCTTTATACTGGCTTTCCAGGTAAACTTGATGTTTGAGTATGTGTTTTTCGTTCAAGTAAAATACTTTTTGCACCCTTTAAAAGAAAAAAAAAGGAAAAACATCCATGTACTTATCATTGACTGATGGCAGTGAACTTGAGCATGATGGGAAAGGTAAGAGTTTAATATTTGTGAGAGGCATTGGAAATGGTGGATGGATAAAAGGCAGTAATAATCCGCTTGAGATGGCAGTGAACAGATATATTAGGATATCTTTGTTAGTAAAAGGTGTGAAATTTTTCTTGTAGGAGTAGTTTTTGAATTTCTAGAATTTAATGGAAATATGGACCATATCAATTAGGAGAGATTTTACTATGTTTCTACCATGAATCACCTTTGTAATAATCTTCCATCTAATAAACTGAAGGGAGGTTCAATTTAAAGTACAAGTGAGGTCGCTGTAATTTGCTCTTTTGGTTCTTGGCCTTTCTCCTGAAGGATTGCACCTCATTGTATACGTTTATCTATACATTTTTTTCAGGCCATGGTCGTTGTTGCGTGGAACACTTCTGGATCTATTGCAGCTTTCTTTGATGCGGATGTCTTCAGAAGTGTTCTAACCATCTTCATCACTTCTGCTTTCCTTAATTTTTTACAAGGTAAAGGTGATACCCTAATGTGTGCACTTAATTTCTTTGCCTACGAAATTTGGGTATGGAGCTAATTCTTGTTCTCGTACAAAAAGAGCTATTTCTGTTTCTTAGCTTCTGGCATCTGTTATCCGTTCATTCTAACTTCTGATACAGCAACCACAAGCATTTGAACCAACTATATTCTGTCAAGTTATAGTTAAGCTAGTTTCTTGCAGCTTTCTTATTTTCTCTGTTCATGTCATGCAGCTGTTCTGGATATAGTTCTTAGTTTCAATGCATGGAAAAGCTTAAAGATCACTCAAATTGTGCGATACCTCTTGAAAGTTGTAGTGGCTGCTTTCTGGGTCGTGGTCCTGCCAATTTTTTACTTCAGTTCATTGCAGAATCCGACAGGGCTTGTGAGATTCTTTAGCAGTTGGGCTGGAGATTGGACAAATCAGTCATTTTATAACTATGCAGTTGCAATTTATTTGCTACCCAACATATTGGCTGCTGTACTGTTTGTTCTTCCACCCTTACGAAAAACGATGGAGCGTTCTAACTTTTGGATGGTCACTCTTCTTATGTGGTGGGCTCAAGTAAGCATGCTAGCATTCATTAGTGACGACGTCTATTCTTTTGTTCGATAATTGGTGCTCATATGTTCCTTATTTTCTTTTTTGTCTTGAACTTCTTTTTTGCTTGATTCAAGTATCCTTTACACAATGTTTTTTTACCCTACGACAGCCAAAGTTGTATGTAGGAAGAGGCATGCATGAAGACATGTTTTCACTTCTGAAGTAAGGAAGCTTTCTTCTTTTAAGTTTTCTACTCCACATTCTGAAAGAGGACCTTTGGGGGGCAAGGGGTGCACTGTTTCCTGACTTTGCTCCATGCTTCGTACTCGATATTTGACAAATTTAGGATCTATTGTGAAGAATAAGAATAACTAGCTCTTATTTTAATTTATGGTTGTACAACTCTTTATTAAATATACACAGGAAATTTACTAGTAGGAAATGGATAAAACACAGAAACCAAAGGTATAATATACGGAGTAACAAAATTTTTAGTTCTGTTAAGGCGGCTTTTTAGTTAACTGTTAGGGAAGTTATAAGTAAATTCCCTATGCTCAATAATCTAGACACATATCCTGGCATTCCTTAATAATAAAGAATATGCAGTTTTTATTGTTTATATAATTCAATGTGTGTCACAGATATACATTTTTTTGGATCATGCTGCTAATCAGCAAGCTGGCATTTAGCTACTATGTTGAGGTAAATGTAGTCTGTTTGATTACGAGGATAACTTTATAGTCTATTGTTTGCTACTATGTTTATTGAAATGGTATTTTGATCTGTTAGAAATTGAACCTAAAAAAGTAGTTCCCCATGCTATACAAGCACATACACCCACATGCATGCAGCGCCTGCTGAGCAACTTGTTTGGATTGGTTAAATTTCTATTTATTTATTTATTTATTATTATTTTTTTAAAAAGATTAGGATTCTTACCAGTTGCCGATAAGGAATGCGGATAAAATTTTCTCCTTTTTCAGAACTATTTGAATTATGTTTAGAAATTGAAGGGTGTGCTATGGATAATTTGACAAATACCAAGTTTATTCTCATAATTGACATAAAAAGATGACACAATGATAGTAAACTGGAGATAGAATGTGCAAAGAACATTACTGGACTTTGCAAGTATTGCACATTGAGAAAGACAGGAACTATAATGGAGTTTGTTCTCTTGGATTTTTCCTTAAAGTAGTGTGAAAAAATATGGAATTGGATGAAGAATCCTTAGCTATACTTTTAAAATTTTAGTTTTAGAAATGAACATAAAGTACAAATTTACCTGCACATTTATATTGAACCTTTTTCTTTAATGGCTATAATTGTTATTTTTCTGATCTTTTTGCACTTATGATTCTGGATATCGAATACTTCTATAATAATCTGTACGCTTTTAGAGAAGAGAAAGAAACTTCTTATTTCTCATTGAATAACTTCATACATACCGGCCTCCTTATATAGATGAGCCAGAAGATAACAAATAAAGGGAAATAAAACAAATAAGGAAACAAATGAAAAAAGAAGGAAATTGCCTAAACACTAATCCCATGACTTTAGGGAAATTATTCTGAATCAGCTAACAATCCTCCTACATAATTACTCTATATTCGGCCACATACAGCAATATAACAGCCAATCATTCATAAGTTACTGACATAATCTAACAAGGAGAATTTTGTTCTTGAATACGAAATAGGAGATTAACCTCTAAAAGTGTGAAACAGTGAATCTTTATAGTCAGGAGGAGTTATACACCTATTTCAATTTAGCAGATTGTTAAACATAGTTACTTACTACAATTCTGACGCTTAAATACCAAACTTATGGTAAAAGTATTAAAATGGGAATTAATCATATGGTAAAAGTATTAAAATGGGAATTAGTCATCCTTCCCTGTGGTTTTTCTGTTAACTTTCACTGATTATGTTTCAGTTTGAATGTAAATCGTCTTTTTAATGACTTTCCAAATACTTCAGGCTCTGATTAATGTGTTTTATTGTCAGATATTGCCTCTAGTGGAACCAACAAAGCTGATAATGGAGATGCCTATCGATAATTATCAATGGCATGAATTCTTTTCAAATGGTTAGTCCTTAAACTCCTTTTATTTACGTGATAATATTCCCACTTTATTTTAACTGCGGCTGATTCCTGTACTTGCATTTTGTTATTGCTTTAGTAACGCACAATATTTGTGTCGTCATTGCAATATGGGCACCAATTGTTCTGGTGAGTAAAACTATACCAGAATTTCTCTTCTTCTTCTTCTCCTCCTCTCTTTTTTTTTTTTTTTTCCCTTTGTTATGCTAAAATATGATTCTTATGCTTGTGAATATAATTTATGCCATTTTGTTATGTACAATTGATGTGCAGGTTTATTTTATGGATGCACAAATATGGTATGCCATTTTTTCTACTCTATTTGGTGGGATACATGGGACCTTCAGCCATCTGGGTGAGGTTAGTCGTGAAGTCTCTTGTCACACTATGGGAAAAATTGATAGTGATAAAACTAGCATAAAATATTGTGTTTTGGTAAACATACCCATCAGTGTATGGCTGCCCTTTTGGGTTTGCGGAATGTTTGACATTTCTTTTATGATTGTGTCCTCAAACAACGTCCCAATTGGGTTCAATAATTCTCTCCCTCATGATCGGTTAATGTCATTTTCCTTAGATAAGAACACTTGGGATGTTGCGGGCCAGATTTCAAGCTGTGCCTAGAGCTTTCAGTAAACGTCTCATGCCATCATCGGAAAAGGTTGCTGCACGGAAAGACGAGATTAAAGATGAGGTAATGCCAATTTCAGTCACTGCTGTACACAGTTCTCTTTGATGTACGGAAGAGTTCGGTCTTCCCCTTTGTTCTTTTTCTGTTTTTGTTCTTTGGCTAACAAGAATGATTTTCCATGACAGGATCCAAATGTGAGAGAGAATATTGCCAATTTTTCTCAAGTGTGGAATGAATTCATAATTTCTATGCGACAGGAAGACCTCATCAGCAATAGGTTTTAATTGTTTCTAGCTCAAGAAGCTGTATTATAGGAAAAACAGAATGTTCAAGTTTCTTATTATTTCCTATAATTGGCAATTGTTCAGAGATAAAGATTTGCTGCTTGTTCCTTATTGCTCCAATGATGGTTCTGTTATCCAGTGGCCCCCTTTCCTGCTCGCTAGTAAGGTATTTGCCTTGCATTGCTTCATGTGTAATGTTTCTGCTCACCTTAGATCCTGTAATCTATATCCTTTTCTTTTCTCAAAATTCTTGTGTGACAGATTCCTATAGCACTGGATATGGCAAAAGATTTCAAGGGGAAGGAGGATGATGAATTATTTAAGAAGATTAAGGGCGATTACTACATGGATTCAGCAGTAACTGAATGCTATGAGTCACTTGGGGATATAATATATGGCCTTCTGCAAGATGAAGCTGATAGGATGTAAGGCAAAACTTTCACAGTACAATGTTGAAAATCACCTTGCTGCATAACTGTTCTTTGTGAAAACTAAGACCACCTTTCCTTGGAAAGTACCATTTCAATTTTTCTTCTGTTCTTATGGAATAGGGTTATAAAGAAGATACGTGACGAAGTTGACGTAAGTATAGAAAGGCAGGAATTTTTGACTAATTTTCGGATGAGCGGGCTTCCCTCTCTTAGTGAGAGGTTGGAGAAATTCTTAAAACTATTGGTAACATACTTCTCTATGATTTCTCAATGTTATCAGTGCTGCATATTTCAACAGTGAACTGATATATATGACTTGGACGTGCCACTGCTCATTGAGTACTTTTTGTTGGTATATTGACAGCTATCAGATGATGGAGAACTTGAGACTAAACAACATCAGATAATCAACGTCCTTCAGGATATTATGGAAATTATCATAAAAGATGTTATGGTTTATGGACATGAGTAAGCACTGAAAAAATTAAAACTTACTAGAGAAAGAAAAAGAAAACAAGATTTTAAATTTGCAACTAACGAGCCACTGTGTCTCCTGAATTTTACGGGTATTATTCTTCTTTATAGAATCTTCGAAGCCATTCATCGTCAAAATATAGATGTTCAAAGTGATAAAAAAGAGCAGAGATTTGAGAAGATTCATATCCAGCTTGCAAAAAATAAATCGTGGAGGGAGAAGGTACTCTTATGTGCATGCATTTACTAAAATTGTTTCATTCAGATATTTTATCCATAATAACTTGTGCATTTCTTCTTAGGTGGTCAGGCTTCATTTGCTTTTGACTGTCAAGGAATCTGCCATAAGTGTGCCTCAGAACTTGGAAGCTCGCCGCCGCATAACTTTCTTTGCAAACTCCCTTTTTATGAACATGCCAAGGGCTCCTGTAGTTCGTGACATGCTCTCCTTTAGGTTTGTCTCAAAATAGAACGCCTGTTTTATAAAAGGGAAATTCAAATGCAATATAGTGAAGTTTTGAGAGGGTGCCGTTATGACAAATAGCATAAATTATTTCTCATGCAGTTTCTTCCCCATTTAATAAAGTTCTGTTTCTTATCTAGAAAAGTTTCTTACATCCGAACCAAGATAAGAATTGTATGCCTATGTCACTCTTTTAGTTAGCTGGTCTGCTTTTGGTTGGGTAGTTGCATTCCTCTATCAAAAATGGTATTCAAATTTAGATGGCTAATGTGCTTTTTGCTGCTTTAAGATTTAAACATCTCTGTTTGTTCTGTGCTTTTTGCTGGGAATCTTTTCTGGTTTTCCAATTAGTGTTTTGACTCCGTACTACAAGGAAGATGTCCTTTACACTGATGAGGAACTTGATAAGGAAAACGAGGATGGGATATCTATTTTGTTCTACCTGAAGAAAATATATCCTGGTGAGGTTCAAGTCTCACGCTGCATTATTCTTTTTTTCTTTCTTTCTTTCTTTCTTTTTTATTTTTTATTTTTTTATTTTTATGTTCTGAAATAAGCTTAAGTTCCACATACCTTTTGTTTATTGTAAATAGATGAATGGACAAATTTCACGGATCGGATAGATCCCAAAAATGAATTATTTGAGGAGGACATGTCAGAGTCAATTCGTGAGTGGGTATCTTATAGGGGGCAAACACTTTATAGGACAGGTATGGGTGATTGTTTGATATTCAATCTCCTTAATACTTACATCATTTACAGATCTGAATTTAAAATTTGAATAATTTTTCTTCCAGTGAGGGGGATGATGTACTATAGGCAGGCTTTAGAGCTTCAATGCTTCCTTGAATTGGAGGGACATAATGGTTAGTGGATTTCCGTGAAAAGTGCTATCTTTCATTTCCAGATGAGCAGATCCATATTTTGGTTTAGACATTGTTAAAATGCTGCTAAAGTTTCAAATATGTGCTTGGTAATCCTTTTTTCTTTTCCTGACAGATATCTTTGGTGGCTACCGAAGCTTGGACTTAAACGACAGAGCTCAGAAGGGTTTCCGTGATCGTGCACAAGCTCTAGCCGATTTGAAGTTTACTTACGTTGTCTCTTGTCAGGTCTATGGTGCTCAAAAGCAATCCGATGATGCTCGTGACAAAAGTTGTTATAAGAATATTCTCAAGCTGATGTTGACGTGAGTTTTTTGTACTGTGACAAAATGAATGCCAATTTCCTTTAATCTTAAAGTTGCTGTTGCTATTCTAAATATGTTAATTGTGTACAGACACCCATCGCTGCGTGTTGCTTACATAGATACAGTTGAGTGCACAGTGAATGGAAGACCCCAAAAGGTTTATTACTCTGTTTTGCTCAAGGGAGGGGACAAGTTAGATGAGGTATGGAAGAATCTATTGGTTACGTGAAGCGTGAACTCCTTATTGTTCTCTGTTTTTCCAACATGTGGTAATTTCTTAGCAATGAGAGTTTAGATCTCAACTAAGTAAAGGACCTAAAAAACGTTAGCTGGTTTAGGTTTGAGGCCATTGGGTAATAACAACGCTTTTCACATTGCAACATCCATAGAGTATACAAATTTTGTTAGCATAGTGATGTAAGTTGTGACTAGGGTATCCAATGTTGTACTTTCTTTGATTTGCCAAAGTCAAAGCATGGTATAGGTGCCATAGGGTGGTGAGGCATGTTATTGCTTGCAAAGAAAGAGAGAGTGGGGTAGACTGGGAGAGCAAGACTACACTTGTGGAATAAGGTTTAAAGGGTACACGGAATTCTTGGCGAAAGGATGAGGGATGCAAGGGATTGGGGAATGAAACTGAGATGTTTTCGGTTGGATATATGTGAAAGCTGCTTACGTAATGGATCAACTGTTTTTTTGAGGGATTGTTTTGAGTATAAGAAAAAAGAGAATTGTGTATAATTATATTTCTAAAGGTTATTCTCACCAATGCCCCCTGAACTGTAACGTCACCCTCATTTTGCCCCTAAACTTTAAAATTTGTCACTTTGCCCCCTGAACTTTAAGTTCATCACCGGTTAACCCTTTCCATCACAGGTTTACCCTTTCCATCACAATTTCAGTTAAAAAAATATAAAAATATGGATAAATACATTCACATAGTTTGTTTGTTAGAGTTTTCATTAAAAAGAAATAGAATAAGACAATACAATTTCGTTTAACGCTCTTTTTCTCCGTTTGTTTTTAACTAATATTGTGACATAGGGGGTTAAGTGGTGATGAACTTAAAGTTAGGGGACAAAGTGACAATTTTTAAATTTCAAGGGACAAAGTGAAGTTGACACTATAGTTCAAGGGGCATTAGTGATAATAACCCTAATTTTAAAAATATATTCTGAGAACATGAAACAATGAATAATCTCTGATGAATATATTGAATAATTAATAATGAATAACTACTTAGCAAATGAAAATTAATATATTAGTAAACTATTAATAACTAATATATTATTAATTAATGATTAAATTAGTAATTAGTATATATAAATAATTAATAACTAGTAATTAATAATTAGTATAGAACTAATTACTATGTTTGTAATATACTAACAATTATTAAATTAATAACTACTTAATAACTACTTCTATACTAACTGTTAATTACTAGTTATTAATTAGTATACTTGTAACAATAATCAATATGTTTGTAATTTATTAGCATACTGTTTACTAATAATTACTATATCTATAATTAATTAATATACTATTAAATAATTACGTATGTAATTAATAATTTTTATTATGTTTAATTATTGGTTTCCTAAATTGATTTAATTTTTACATATTACACAATTAGTAATCAACCTTTAATTAATAATAATCAATTACTTATTATCAATTATTAATAATTTATTATTGTTGATTAATATATTACAAAATTAATATGTAGTAATTGATATTAGTTCAATAATTAATAAATTAATTAGTTACTATTTATTTACTAACTATTAATTGATAAATTATTAGTAATTAACTATTTAATATAGCACTGCTGATAAGTTCTAGAAAATGAAAATGGAAAGGGGAAAACAACTTTCGGGTGTTTCCTTTTCCTTCTCAAAAATAGACCTTCCAAACTATACGAGTCATTTTCAAAAATACATACTAAACAAACGCTATTTTGGAATTGTTTCTAAAAAACTTTGTTAGAAAGCATGAGAACCGTTTTAGAAACAGAACCAAATAGGCCCATTTCTCTCTACTTGAAAGGGTGGTGAACATCAGGTCCTCCTCTATATTTTGTAACTTTTTCCCTTTTTCAAGATATTCACCTGTTCTCATTAAAAAACAAAAAAACAAAAACAAAAAAAAGGATATTCACCTGTTCTTTATCAATAAAAAAAGGCCTTTATGTCCTTTATTTGTAATCCTCCCATTCTCTTTTATATGTAAATGAATGTTTCTGTTCGATTAAAAGATAAAAATGAAAAAGAAGTCATATCATCAAATCGGGTTAAGTATAGACTTTGTATGGAGCTATTAACATGTCTGTCCACCTTTTGAATTTAATTTCTTTAAGTGAGATCCAGATCAAGGGTCGTTGATGTAATCTACTTCTCGTACCTAACATCTGGAACTTCTTAAATTACTAGGAAATATACAGGATCAAGCTTCCAGGACCTCCTACAGACATTGGTGAAGGGAAACCTGAAAACCAGAATCATGCTATTATTTTTACTCGTGGAGAAGCCCTGCAGACAATAGACATGAATCAGGTAAAATTCTTTCCTTCTTTTGAAACTACATGTGAAAATGGGGATGGAAGAAAAGTTCCAATGTGCTCTCTTACCTCCTTTTCCAGGATAATTACTTTGAAGAAGCTTTCAAAATGAGAAATGTACTGGAGGAGTTAACAAAGCATCGTCGAAGTGCACGAAAACCCACAATATTAGGTCTGAGGGAGCATATATTCACTGGAAGGTCAGTCTTTTTCGTATATCTCTGCACTGTAGATTTGATATCCATTACTGTTATGCAAGATACAATGCAAAGATGCAATGATGCTGTTCTATACTAATTGTTTCTATCTTTTTTACAGTGTTTCCTCTCTCGCATGGTTCATGTCCAATCAGGAAACTAGTTTTGTAACTATTGGGCAACGGATTTTGGCAAATCCTCTTAGGTAAGTCAAATATTATTTACATGACTGACGGATCCTTGCAGCAATTTCGACTTTTCAAATTTATGTGTGCATCTAGGCCATGCAAGTCTTTTAGTTTCTTCGATTGAAAGAAGCTGGGCTAAGGTCATCCCTAAGCCTAGTATATTTCAAGATAATAGGTGATAGAATTGCAGCGACAATTTTGTTTTATATATATTGATAAACAATCTTTTTATTAGTTCTTGACATACCTCAAGTAGTGAAGTTATTTTTGGCCATTCAACATAGAATAGGTGTGGCTAATACCTCTGTGCATTTCTTTGTCGCTGCCACGGATGCACATTGGGACCAGTTGTCAGCTTCTAGCTTGTGCCCCCCTCTGAAGGCTGATGTCTTTTGGGCTGCTATTTAAGCTATTTGCGCTTAATTGAACTCTTTTGATGCCAAATGTTTCTCTCCCCCACTTAATTTTTTCTTTTTTATTTTTTTTCTCTTCCCTCTATTCATTTCTTTTCTTTTCTTTCCCTTCTCAATTTCTATTTCTCTCACATTTTCAGACCTACATATTGCATCATTGTTTTTTTTTTTTTTCATTTTTTGATTTTTTTTGCGCTTCCATCTCATCTTTTTTACTGTAACTTTCTTTCTTCTGGCCGTATTTCTTATTTTTTTTGCCAAAAGTTTAGTTGCTATCCAACATTTATAATTAGCTTATATATAGTCACAATTAACATATTGAGATATGTAAACTTTTGTTCATTGATAAAACATTTTAGAATTGTAGACTTTTCTTAATTTCGTTTTAGGTGATTAGGTGCAATGTTCATAATTTGTATTTTATTCTTCACATAGATGATTTTAATCCTAGATCCGTCACTGCTTTGTCGACCTCAATCTTCTCCTAACTCACCTAGTCCAACCATTTAGTACGACATTCATTGTTCAAAATCCAGATATAATGGTTTAATAAAACTCTAGTTAGGAGAATCCTAGTTCTCCTTTCACTTTTACACATTGATGCTTGCTTTCTTTATGATAAAATTTCTCAGAAAAATAAGGGATTTCTTGGCTCAGCAGGTCTCAGCGTTGACTTATATATTCTTTTTATTCTCATACAAGCATCTGAATAATGCTATTTTGACTTTACAGGGTGCGTTTTCATTATGGTCACCCTGATATTTTTGATAGAATATTTCACATAACAAGGGGTGGCATAAGCAAAGCTTCAAGAGTTATCAATTTAAGTGAAGATATATTTGCAGGTAATATTTGAGGATTAAGTTATTAATTTAATATAAAAAAGATTTAACCGACAGATTTTATCTGGGGACTAATTTTATAAATCTACAGGGTACAATTCAACTTTGCGTGGAGGATTTATTACACATCATGAGTATATCCAAGTGGGCAAAGGGCGTGACGTGGGCATGAATCAGATATCACTTTTTGAGGCTAAGGTTGCAAATGGAAATGGAGAGCAAACACTAAGCCGTGATGTTTATCGGCTTGGACGTCGATTTGATTTCTACAGAATGCTATCTTTTTACTTCACAACAGTTGGTTTCTACTTTAGTAGTATGGTAAGTTGAAATGATCTCACATATGTACAGTGGCGGAGCCAGAAAATTCTTATAGTGGGGGCGAAAATTAAACCAAAAAGTTTTACTAAAGCAACAGTACAACAATTTTAAACAAGTTTAATTCACTCTTTGAAGTTAATGGTTCAAAAAATTATTCATCTACATAATATTGTGGTTGACTTTTGGTTTTATTTGGTATTTTAAATTAATTACAAGTATATCAAAGTTCAAAAGTTAAAACTTGGGGTATATATGAAAAGTTTTCTGAACATTTTGATTATTACAAAATGAAAATTTTTGGGGGGGCGAAATAAGGATAAATTTGTTTTTACTGATGGGGTAATAGTGTAAAGGAGCCACTTTGGCCAGTGGCTGGCCCCCCCGGGGTCATCCGGGGCCCCCCCCCGCCAATG